>NC_092095.1:81769315-81821912 GCF_045679555.1 Salvelinus alpinus | reverse complement strand
AACCTGTAGAGCCCATTAATCTGTAGAACCCATTAATCTGTAGAACCCATTAATCTGTAGAACCCATTAATCTGTAGAACCCATTAATCTGTAGAGCCCATTAATCTGTAGAGCCCATTAATCTGTAGAAACCATTAATCTGTAGAGCCCATTAATTAATCTGTAGAACCCATTAATCTGTAGAGCCCATTAATCTGTAGAGCCCATTAATCTGTAGAGCCCATTAATCTGTAGAACCCATTAACCTGTAGAGCCCATTAATCTGTAGAACCCATTAATCTGTAGAACCCATTAATCTGTAGAACCCATTAACCTGTAGAGCCCATTAATCTGTAGAGACCATTAATCTGTAGAACCCATTAATCTGTAGAACCCATTGTTCTTTATGGTTGTCTGGGGTCTGGGGTCCGCTCACCAACCAATAATTCACTAAATGGGAAACCCAATCGAGACTCTGCATGCAGAACTCTGCCAAAATATCAAATAAACACCAAATAATGCATGCAGAGCAGAATCAGGCCGATACCCGCTAATTATCAACATCCAGAAAAGAGCTGTTAAATTCTACAACCACCTAAAAGGAAGTGATTCCCAAACCTTCCATAACAAAGCCATCACCTACAGAGAGATGAACCTGGAGAAGAGTCCCCTAAGCAAGCTGGTCCTGGGGCTCTGTTCACAAACACAAACAGACCCCACAAAGCCATCACCTACAGAGAGATGAACCTGGAGAAGAGTCCCCTAAGCAAGCTGGTCCTAGGGCTCTGTTCACAAACACAAACACACCCCACAGAGCCCCAGGACAGCAACACGATTAGACCCAACCAAATCATGAGAACTAAAAGATAATTACTTGACACACTGGAAAGACTCAACCAAAGAACAGAGCAAATTGGAATGTTATTTGTCCCTAAACAGAGAGTATACAGTGGCAGAATACCTGACCACTGTGACTGACCCAAATTTAAGGAAAGCTTTGACTATGTACAGACTCAGTGAGCATAGCCTTGCTATTGAGAAAGGCCGCCGTAGGCAGACCTGGCTCTCAAGAGAAGACAGGCTATGTGCACACTGCCCACAAAATGAGGTGGAAACTGAGCTGCACTTCCTAACCTCCTGCCCAATGTATGACCATATTAGAGACACATATTTCCCTCAGATTACACAGATCCACAACGAATTAGAAAACAAATCAGACTTTGGTAAACTCCCATATCTACTGGGTGAAACACCACAGTGTGACATCACAGCAGCAAGATCTGTGGCCTGTTGCCATGACAATGGGGAAACCAGTGGAACACAAACAACATTGTAAATACCACCAATATTTATCTGTTTATTTTATATATTTATCTGTTATTTATCTTCCCCTACTATTCATACTGCAACTATTTACACGTGATAAAATTATTGAAATGTCTATATTAAAAAAATTAAAAATTTTTTTTATGTGCAATATTTATTTATTGTTAAATTCTAATAGTTTGTTGTTGATGTTGTTTGTGTCTTTTCACTTTTGTTTATTGTTTATTTCACTTTCTTTGGAAATGTAAATACATGTTTTCCCATGCCAATAGAGGCCCACTGAATTGAGAGGAGGCCCACTGAATTGAGAGGAGGCCCCCTGAATTGAGAGGAGGCCCCCTGAATTGAGAGGAGGCCCACTGAATTGAGAGGAGGCCCACTGAATTGAGAGGAGGCCCACTGAATTGAGAGGAGGCCCACTGAAGGCCCACTGAATTGAGAGGAGGCCCACTGAATTGAGAGGAGGCCCACTAAAGGCCCCCTGAATTGAGAGGAGGCCCACTGAATTGAGAGGAGGCCCACTGAATTGAGAGGAGGCCCCCTGAATTGAGAGGAGGCCCACTGAATTGAGAGGAGGCCCACTGAATTGAGAGGAGGCCCACTGAATTGAGAGGAGGCCCACTGAATTGAGAGGAGGCCCCCTGAATTGAGAGGAGGCCCACTGAATTGAGAGGAGGCCCCCTGAATTGAGAGGAGGCCCACTGAATTGAGAGGAGGCCCCCTGAATTGAGAGGAGGCCCACTGAATTGAGAGGAGGCCCCCTGAATTGAGAGGAGGCCCACTGAATTGAGAGGAGGCCCACTGAATTGAGAGGAGGCCCACTGAATTGAGAGGAGGCCCACTGAAGGCCCACTGAATTGAGAGGAGGCCCACTGAATTGAGAGGAGGCCCACTGAATTGAGAGGAGGCCCACTGAATTGAGAGGAGAGTACACAGTCATTAGCCCTCTCTGGGTTTGATTACCTGGAACATCCAGGGGGACATCTAGGGGAGGAGGAGGAGGGAGAGAGGGACATGTTACAACCAGCAGTGTATAAACCTTCCTCAGGTCTCTGTCTCTAACTCCTGCAGTTGGTGTTTGGTAGGTGGTGTTTGGCAGTTGGTGTTTGGTAGCTGGTGTTTGGCAGTTGGTGTTTGGTAGGTGGTGTTTGGTAGGTGGTGTTTGGCAGTTGGTGTTTGGTAGTTGGTGTTTGGCAGTTGGTGTTTGGTAGCTGGTGTTTGGCAGTTGGTGTTTGGTAGGTGGTGTTTGGTAGGTGGTGTTTGGCAGTTGGTGTTTGGTAGTTGGTGTTTGGCAGTTGGTGTTTGGTAGGTGGTGTTTGGTAGCTGGTGTTTGGCAGTTGGTGTTTGGTAGGTGGTGTTTGGTAGGTGGTGTTTGGCAGTTGGTGTTTGGTAGTTGGTGTTTGGCAGTTGGTGTTTGGTAGGTGGTGTTTGGTAGGTGGTGTTTGGCAGTTGGTGTTTGGTAGTTGGTGTTTGGCAGTTGGTGTTTGGTAGGTGGTGTTTGGTAGGTGGTGTTTGGCAGTTGGTGTTTGGTAGCTGGTGTTTGGCAGTTGGTGTTTGGCAGTTGGTGTTTGGTAGCTGGTGTTTGGCAGTTGGTGTTTGGTAGGTGGTGTTTGGTAGGTGGTGTTTGGCAGTTGGTGTTTGGTAGTTGGTGTTTGGCAGTTGGTGTTTGGCAGTTGGTGTTTGGTAGTTGGTGTTTGGCAGTTGGTGTTTGGCAGTTGGTGTTTGGCAGTTGGTGTTTGGTAGTTGGTGTTTGGCAGTTGGTGTTTGGCAGTTGGTGTTTGGCAGTTGGTGTTTGGTCGTTGGTGTTTGGTAGTGGTAGTTGGTGTTTGGCAGTTGGTGTTTGGCAGTTGGTGTTGGCAGTTGGTGTTTGGTAGTTGGTGTTTGGCAGTTGATGTTTGGCAGCTGGTGTTTGGTAGTTGGTGTTTGGTAGTTGGTGTTTTGGCAGTTGGTGTTTGGCAGTTGATGTTTGGCGGTTTGTATTCTTACGTTCTTCATCTTGAATGACTCTTCCTCCAGTCTCTCTACAGCCAGGATGTTCTCTATAGGGATTCTGCAGAGAGCGCCCTCACCTGGAGAAAACAAGGTACTGCATCAGACACCAGAACAAACAGCTGTGTGTCTGTGTGTGTGTGTGTGTGTGTGTGCTCTGTGTCTGTGTGTGTGTGTGCTCTGTGTCTCTGTGTGTGTGTGTGTGTGTGTGTGTGTGTGTGTGTGTGTGTGTGTGTGTGTGTGTGTGTGTGTGTGTGTGTGTGTGTGTGTGTGTGTGTGTGTGTGTGTGTGTGTGTGTGTGTGTGTGTGTGCATACTGGAGAACAGTAGGCTGGATACACCTGGAAAAGATTCAATTAAAGACAACAACACACTGAGCACACTGACAGACCAGACATAGAACCAGCTCTGACAACCCGTAGACGAGCCCCCACAAACCCTCAGTCTTTACCTTTGGTTTTGTGGTAGGTAAACTCGTGGTTAGTGAGGCGAAACCATCTCTTCTTGAAGTTCTTCATCCCAAAACGTTTCCTCCCCTGGGCTCTCTTGATCATGAACCTGGAGAGAGGAAGGAAACGAGTGACTGACTGAAGGAGGGAGAGATCGACAGGAGAGATAATCAGACAGAGATAATCAGACAGAGATAATCAGACAGAGATGATCAGACAGAGATAATCAGACAGAGATAATCAGACAGAGATAATCAGACAGAGATGATCAGACAGAGATGATCAGACAGAGATAATCAGACAGAGATAATCAGACAGAGATGATCAGAGAGATAATCAGACAGAGATAATCAGACAGAGATAATCAGACAGAGATAATCAGACAGAGATGATCAGACAGAGATAATCAGACAGAGATAATCAGACAGAGACAATCAGACAGAGATAATCAGACAGAGATAATCAGACAGAGATAATCAGACAGAGATGATCAGACAGAGATGATCAGACAGAGATGATCAGACAGAGATGATCAGACAGAGATAATCAGACAGAGATAATCAGACAGAGATGATCAGACAGAGACGATCAGACAGAGACGATCAGACAGAGATGTCTTCAGAGAAACAAACGAGGTGAAGGACAGAGAGTAGTGAGTCTGGGGCCTGATCCAATAGTACCGTAGAGATACCAGGTTATGTAGGTTCAGTAGTGAGTCTGGGGCCTGATCCAATACTACTGTAGAGATACCAGGTTATATAGGTTCAGTAGTGAGTCTGGGGCCTGATCCAATACTACTGTAGAGATACCAGGTTATGTAGGTTCAGTAGTGAGTCTGGGGCCTGATCCAATACTACTGTAGAGATACCAGGTTATATAGGTTCAGTAGTGAGTCTGGGGCCTGATCCAATACTACTGTAGATATACCAGGTTATATAGGTTCAGTAGTGAGTCTGGGATCTGATCCAATACTACTGTAGAGATACCAGGTTATATAGGTTCAGTAGTGAGTCTGGGGCCTGATCCAATACTACTGTAGAGATACCAGGTTATATAGGTTCAGTAGTGAGTCTGGGGCCTGATCCAATACTACTGTAGAGATACCAGGTTATATAGGTTCAGTAGTGAGTCTGGGGCCTGATCCAATACTACTGTAGAGATACCAGGTTATATAGGTTCAGTAGTGAGTCTGGGGCCTGATCCAATACTACTGTAGAGATACCAGGTTATATAGGTTCAGTAGTGAGACTGGGGCCTGATCCAATACTACTGTAGAGATACCAGGTTATATAGGTTCAGTAGTGAGTCTGGGGCCTGATCCAATACTACTGTAGAGATACCAGGTTATATAGGATCAGTAGTGATTAGTTCCATCTCTTACCCCTAACCCCCTCAGTGTTACCCCCTGTGTTCTCTCTCTTACCCCTAACCCCCTCAGTGTTACCCCCTGTGTTCTCTCTCTTACCCCTAACCCCCTCAGTGTTACCCCCTGTGTTCTCTCTCTTACCCCTAACCCCCTCAGTGTTACCCCCTGTGTTCTCTCTCTTACCCCTAACCCCCTCAGTGTTACCCCCTGTGTTCTCTCTCTTACCCCTAACCCCCTCAGTGTTACCCCCTGTGTTCTCTCTCTCTTACCCCTAACCCCCTCAGTGTTACCCCCTGTGTTCTCTCTATCTTACCCCTAACCCCCTCAGTGTTACCCCCTGTGTTCTCTCTCTCTTACCCCTAACCCCCTCAGTGTTACCCCCTGTGTTCTCTCTCTCTTACCCCCTCAGTGTTAGCCCCTGTGTTCTCTCTCTCTTACCCCCTCAGTGTTACCCCCTGTGTTCTCTCTCTTACCCCTAACCCCCTCAGTGTTACCCCCTGTGTTCTCTCTCTTACCCCTCTTTCAGCATGATTGGAGTCTCGATACTCTTCTGGTCCCATCTCCCTGACGACGAGATTAGGTCCAGGAACTACAGACAGACAAACAGAGGGCGCATCTCAAATTTACATTTGACATTTTAGTCATTTTAGTAGACTCTCTTATCCAGAACGACTTACAATAGCAATTAGGGTTACGTGCCTTGCTCAAGGGCACATCGGCAGATTTTTCACCTAGTCATCTCGGGGATTCGAACCAGTGACCTTTCAGGCTACTGGCCCAACGCTCTTAAATCGCTAGGCTACCTATGCCAAGTCACACCCTATTCACTATGTAGTGCACTACTTCTGACCAGAGCCTAGGCAACATCACCTCCGCCATGCTGACTCTCAACACGGGGGCCCCCCAGGGGTGTGTGCTTAGCCCCCTCCTGTAACCCCTGTTTACCCACAATTCTGCACGACTCCAACTCCATCATCAAATTTGCTTGACGACACGACGTTGGTAGGACCTGCTCACCGACAGCGATGAGACAGCCTATAGGGAGGAGGTCAAGATCCTCAAGGTCCTCGGTGTTCGACATCACTGAGGACGTCACACCGCCGTCGACATCGGCTACACGACCTCTTCTCCCTCAGGAGGCTACACGACCTCTTCTCCCTCAGGAGGCTACACGACCTCTTCTCCCTCAGGAGGCTACACGACCTCTTCTCCCTCAGGAGGCTACACGACCTCTGACCCCTCAGGAGGCTACACGACCTCTTCTCCCTCAGGAGGCTACACGACCTCTTCTCCCTCAGGAGGCTACACGACCTCTGACCCCTCAGGAGGCTACACGACCTCTTCTCCCTCAGGAGGCTACACGACCTCTTCTCCCTCAGGAGGCTACACGACCTCTTCTCCCTCAGGAGGCTACACGACCTCTGACCCTTCAGGAGGCTACACGACCTCTTCTCCCTCAGGAGGCTACACGACCTCTTCTCCCTCAGGAGGCTACACGACCTCTTCTCCCTCAGGAGGCTACACGACCTCTTCTCCCTCAGGAGGCTACACGACCTCTTCTCCCTCAGGAGGCTACACGACCTCTTCTCCCTCAGGAGGCTACACGACCTCTTCTCCCTCAGGAGGCTACACGACCTCTTCTCCCTCAGGAGGCTACACGACCTCTGACCCCTCAGGAGGCTACACGACCTCTTCTCCCTCAGGAGGCTACACGACCTCTTCTCCCTCAGGAGGCTACACGACCTCTGACCCCTCAGGAGGCTACACGACCTCTTCTCCCTCAGGAGGCTACACGACCTCTTCTCCCTCAGGAGGCTACAACGACCTCTTCTCCCTCAGGAGGCTGAAACGATTTGGAAATGGCCACCGCAGATCCTTCGGGAAACTTTTACAGCTGCACCATCGAGAGCATCCTGACTGATTGTATCACCGTCTGGTATGGTAACTGCACCGCCCTCGACCCGGAAGGCCCTACAGAGAGTGGTGCGGACGGCCCAGCGCTGGGGGGTGAACTGGGGGTGAGCTGGGGGTGAACTCCCAGCCATCCAGGACGTACATGCCAGCCAGTGTCTGAAAAACTGCCAAAGACTCCAGCCAGCCGAGACATGGACTGCTCTCCATGCTCCTGTCCTGCAGGCGGGACCGGTGCATCAAGGTTCAGACAAACAGACTCCTAAACAGCTTCTATCCCCTGACCATAAGTCTGTTAAAATGGCTATCGACTTCCTCTCTCCCTCTCCCTCTCCCACAGACTATCCACCTTGACTGATCACCGGGGGCTGGTCAGTACCAGAACCTTAGACCTCTCATTCCGATCACCGGGAGCTGGTCAGTACCAGAACCTTAGACCTCTCATTCTGATCACCGGGGGCTGGTCAGTACCAGGACCTTAGACCTCTCATTCTGATCACTGGGGGCTGGTCAGTACCAGAACCTTAGACCTCTCATTCTGATCACTGGGGGCTGGTCAGTACCAGAACCTTAGACCTCTCATTCTGATCACTGGGGGCTGGTCAGTACCAGAACCTTAGACCTCTCATTCTGATCACTGGGGGCTGGTCAGTACCAGGACCTTAGAGCTCTCATTCTGATCACTGGGGGCTGGTCAGTACCAGAACCCTAGACCTCTCATTCTGATCCCTGGGGGCTGGTCAGTACCAGAACCTTAGACCTCTCATTCTGATCCCTGGGGGCTGGTCAGTACCAGAACCTTAGAGCCCTCATTCTGATCACTGGGGGCTGGTCAGTACCAGAACCTTAGAGCCCTCATTCTGATCCCTGGGGGGCTGGTCAGTACCAGAACCTTAGACCTCTCATTCTGATCCCTGGGGGCTGGTCAGTACCAGAACCTTAGAGCTCTCATTCTGATCACTGGGGGCTGGTCAGTACCAGAACCTTAGAGCTCTCATTCTGATCACTGGGGGGCTGGTCAGTACCAGAACCTTAGAGCTCTCATTCTGATCACTGGGGGGCTGGTCAGTACCAGAACCTTAGAGCTCTCATTCTGATCACTGGGGGGCTGGTCAGTACCAGAACCTTAGAGCTCTCATTCTGATCACTGGGGGCTGGTCAGTACCAGAACCTTAGACCTCTCATTCTGATCACTGGGGGCTGGTCAGTACCAGGACCTTAGAGCTCTCATTCTGATCCCTGGGGGCTGGTCAGTACCAGGACCTTAGAGCTCTCATTCTGATCCCTGGGGGTTGGTCAGTACCAGGACCTTAGAGCTCTCATTCTCCCAGCCACAGAGTAGATGAGAGACTCACGTTCTTCACGGCGTCGGCATACTTCTGCTCGTTGAAGTAATCGTAGAAGGCCGCCATGTAAGTCTCTTTAAAACTAGCCGACTTCGACTTGGCCAGGCTACCCAGTGTCTGGATGGTCTTGGAGATGAGGGTGAGGGTCCGAGACGTGGCGGGGTCCTGAGGAGGAGACGGACTAAGGTTAGTATACTACTGACACACAACGTACCAACACACTGTTAACCACAGTAGGGAGAATTCTGTATTAAACACTGTTAACCACAGTAGGGTGAATTCTGTATTACACACTGTTAACCACAGTAGGGAGAATTCTGTATTAAACACTGTGAACCACAGTAGGGGGAATTCTGTATTACACACTGTTAACCACAGTAGGGAGAATTCTGTATTAAACACTGCTAACCACAGTAGGGGGAATTCTGTATTAAACACTGCTAACCGCAGTAGGGTGAATTCTGTATTAAACACAGTAGGGTGAATTCTGTATTAAACACTGTTAACCACAGTAGGGTGAATTCTGTATTAACCACAGTAGGGGGAATTCTGTATTAAACACTGTTAACCACAGTAGGGGGAATTCTGTATTAAACACTGTGAACCACAGTAGGGGGAATTCTGTATTAAACACTGTTAACCACAGTAGGGGGAATTCTGTATTAAACACTGCTAACCACAGTAGGGTGAATTCTGTATTAAACACAGTAGGGTGAATTCTGTATTAAACACTGCTAACCACAGTAGGGTGAGTTCTGTATTAAACACTGTTAACCACAGTAGGGGGAATTCTGTATTAAACACAGTAGGGTGAATTCTGTATTATACACTGTTAACCACAGTAGGGTGAATTCTGTACTAAACACTGTTAACCACAGTAGGGGGAATTCTGTATTAAACACAGTAAGGGGAATTCTGTATTAAACACTGTTAACCACAGTAGGGTGAATTCTGTATTAAACACAGTAGGGTGAATTCTGTATTAAACACTGCTAACCACAGTAGGGTGAGTTCTGTATTAAACACTGTTAACCACAGTAGGGGGAATTCTGTATTAACCACAGTAGGGTGAATTCTGTATTAAACACTGTTAACCACAGTAGGGTGAATTCTGTACTAAACACTGTTAACCACAGTAGGGTGAATTCTGTATTAAACACTGTGAACCACAGTAGGGTGAATTCTGTATTACACACTGTTAACCACAGTAGGGGGAATTCTGTATTAAACACTGTTAACCACAGTAGGGTGAATTCTGTATTAAACACTGTGAACCACAGTAGGGGGAATTCTGTATTAAACACTGTTAACCACAGTAAGGGGAATTCTGTATTAAACACTGTTAACCACAGTAGGGTGAATTCTGTATTAAACACAGTAGGGTGAATTCTGTATTAAACACTGCTAACCACAGTAGGGTGAATTCTGTATTAAACACTGTTAACCACAGTAGGGGGAATTCTGTATTAACCACAGTAGGGTGAATTCTGTATTATACACTGTTAACCACAGTAGGGTGAATTCTGTACTAAACACTGTTAACCACAGTAGGGTGAATTCTGTATTAAACACTGTGAACCACAGTAGGGTGAATTCTGTAATAAACACTGTTAACCACAGTAGGGGGAATTCTGTATTATACACTGTTAACCACAGTAGGGTGAATTCTGTATTAAACACTGTTAACCACAGTAGGGTGAATTCTGTATTAAACACAGTAGGGTGAATTCTGTATTATACACTGTTAACCACAGTAGGGTGAATTCTGTACTAAACACTGTTAACCACAGTAGGGTGAATTCTGTATTAACCACAGTAGGGTGAATTCTGTATTATACACTGTGAACAACAGTAGGGTGAATTCTGTATTAAACACTGTTAACCACAGTAGGGTGAATTCTGTATTAAACACTGTGAACCACAGTAGGGTGAATTCTGTATTACACACTGTTAACCACAGTAGGGTGAATTCTGTATTACACACTGTTAACCACAGTAGGGTGAATTCTGTATTAAACACTGCTAACCACAGTAGGGTGAATTCTGTATTAACCACAGTAGGGTGAATTCTGTATTACACACTGTTAACCACAGTAGGGTGAATTCTGTATTACACACTGTTAACCACAGTAGGGTGAATTCTGTATTAAACACTGTTAACCACAGTAGGGTGAATTCTGTATGAACCACAGTAGGGTGAATTCTGTATTATACACTGTTAACCACAGTAGGGTGAATTCTGTATTATACACTGTTAACCACAGTAGGGTGAATTCTGTATTAACCACAGTAGGGTGAATTCTGTATTACACACTGTTAACCACAGTAGGGTGAATTCTGTATTAAACACTGTTAACCACAGTAGGGTGAATTCTGTATTAAACACTTTTAACCACAGTAGGGTGAATTCTGTATTAAACACTGTGAACCACAGTAGGGTGAATTCTGTATTAAACACTGTTAACCACAGTAGGGTGAATTCTGTATTAACCACAGTAGGGTGAGTTCTGTATTAAACACTGTGAACCACAGTAGGGGGAATTCTGTATTAACCACTGTGAACCACAGTAGGGTGAATTCTGTATTAAACACTGTTAACCACAGTAGGGTAATTCTGTATTAACCACAGTAGGGTGAATTCTGTATTAACCACTGTTAACCACAGTAGGGTGAATTCTGTATTAAACACTGTGAACCACAGTAGGGTGAATTCTGTATTAAACACTGTGAACCACAGTAGGGTGAATTCTGTATTAAACACTGTTAACCACAGTAGGGTGAATTCTGTATTAAACACTGTTAACCACAGTAGGGTGAATTCTGTATTAACCACAGTAGGGTGATTTCTGTATTAAACACTGTTAACCACAGTAAGGTGAATTCTGATTTAACCACTGTTAACCACAGTAGGGTGAATTCTGTAGTAACCACAGTAGGGTGATTTCTGTATTAAACACTGTTAACCACAGTAGGGTGAATTATGTATTAACCACAGTAGGGTGATTTCTGTATTAAACACTGTTAACCACAGTAGGGTGAATTCTGTATTAAACACTGTTAACCACAGTAGGGTGAATTCTGTATTAAACACTGTTAACCACAGTAGGGTAAATTCTGTATTAAACACTGTTAACCACAGTAGGGTGAATTCTGTATTAAACACTGTGAACCACAGTAGGGTGATTTCTGTATTAACCACTGTTAACCACAGTAGGGTGAATTCTGTATTAAACACTGTTAACCACAGTAGGGTGAATTCTGTATTAAACACTGTGAACCACAGTAGGGTGAATTCTGTATTAAACACTGTTAACCACAGTAGGGTGAATTCTGTATTAAACACTGTGAACCACAGTAGGGTGAATTCTGTATTACACACTGTTAACCACAGTAGGGTGAATTCTGTATTAAACACTGTTAACCACAGTAGGGGGAATTCTGTATTAAACACTGTGAACCACAGTAGGGTGAATTCTGTATTAACCACAGTAGGGTGAATTCTGTATTAACCACAGTAGGGTGAATTCTGTATTAAACACTGTTAACCACAGTAGGGTGAATTCTGTATTAAACACTGTTAACCACAGTAGGGTGATTTCTGTATTAAACACTGTGAACCACAGTAGGGTGAATTCTGTATTAAACACTGTTAACCACAGTAGGGTAAATTCTGTATTAAACACTGTTAACCACAGTAGGGTGAATTCTGTATTAACCACAGTAGGGTGAAATCTGTATTAAACACTGTGAACCACAGTAGGGTGAATTCTGTATTAAACACTGTTAACCACAGTAGGGTGAATTCTGTATTAAACACTGTTAACCACAGTAGGGTGAATTCTGTATTAACCACAGTAGGGTGAATTCTGTATTAAACACTGTTAACCACAGTAGGGTGAATTCTGTATTAACCACAGTAGGGTGAATTCTGTATTAAACACTGTTAACCACAGTAGGGTGAATTCTGTATTAAACACTGTTAACCACAGTAGGGTGAATTCTGTATTAACCACTGTTAACCACAGTAGGGTGAATTCTGTATTAAACACTGTGAACCACAGTAGGGTGAATTCTGTATTAACCACAGTAGGGTGAATTCTGTATTAAACACTGTGAACCACAGTAGGGTGAATTCTGTATTAAACACAGTTAACCACAGTAGGGTGATTTCTGTATTAACCACTGTTAACCACAGTAGGGTGAATTCTGTATTAAACACTGTGAACCACAGTAGGGTGAATTCTGTATTAAACACTGTGAACCACAGTAGGGTGAATTCTGTATTAAACACAGTTAACCACAGTAGGGTGATTTCTGTATTAAACACTGTGAACCACAGTAGGGTGAATTCTGTATTAAACACTGTGAACCACAGTAGGGTGAATTCTGTATTAAACACAGTTAACCACAGTAGGGTGAATTCTGTATTAAACACAGTTAACCACAGTAGGGTGATTTCTGTATTAAACACTGTGAACCACAGTAGGGTGAATTCTGTATTAAACACTGTGAACCACAGTAGGGTGAATTCTGTATTAAACACAGTTAACCACAGTAGGGTGAATTCTGTATTAAACACTGTGAACCACAGTAGGGTGAATTCTGTATTAAACACAGTTAACCACAGTAGGGTGAATTCTGTATTAAACACTGTGAACCACAGTAGGGTGAATTCTGTATTACACACTGTTAACCACAGTAGGGTGAATTCTGTATTAAACACTGTTAACCACAGTAGGGTGAATTCTGTATTAAACACAGTGAACCACAGTAGGGTGAATTCTGTATTAAACACTGTGAACCACAGTAGGGTGAATTCTGTATTAAACACTGTGAACCACAGTAGGGTGAATTCTGTATTAAACACTGTGAACCACAGTAGGGTGATTTCTGTATTAAACACTGTGAACCACAGTAGGGTGAATTCTGTATTAAACACTGTGAACCACAGTAGGGTGAATTCTGTATTAAACACTGTGAACCACAGTAGGGTGAATTCTGTATTAAACACTGTGAACCACAGTAGGGTGAATTCTGTATTAAACACTGTGAACCACAGTAGGGTGAATTCTGTATTAAACACTGTGAACCACAGTAGGGTGAATTCTGTATTAAACACTGTGAACCACAGTAGGGTGAATTCTGTATTAAACACTGTGAACCACAGTAGGGTGAATTCTGTATTAAACACAGTTAACCACAGTAGGGTGAATTCTGTATTAAACACTGTGAACCACAGTAGGGTGAATTCTGTATTAAACACTGTGAACCACAGTAGGGTGAATTCTGTATTAAACACTGTGAACCACAGTAGGGTGAATTCTGTATTAAACACTGTGAACCACAGTAGGGTGAATTCTGTATTAAACACAGTTAACCACAGTAGGGTGATTTCTGTATTAAACACTGTGAACCACAGTAGGGTGAATTCTGTACTAAACACTGTGAACCACAGTAGGGTGAATTCTGTATTAAACACTGTGAACCACAGTAGGGTGAATTCTGTATTAAACACTGTGAACCACAGTAGGGTGAATTCTGTACTAAACACTCAAGGAGCTAGAAGTGTGTTCTCACTGGGTGATGCGGTCGCAGCTGGAACAGGTTGGGAGAGAGGATGGCCGGGGCGAAGAAACGCAGGAAGATAAAACTACTGACCGCTGTGTACCTCACGTCCTGGTCAACTACAGAAACACAGAGAAGGGATGTTAGCACAGTCCAGCAGGTGGCAGTGCAGCCTATGACACTAGAGTTTCCCTACTGGAGAAGAAAACCAAATGATAAAGACAGGAAGTAAACAGGAAACAGTCTTTAACAACATCACAGAGACAAGAGGGACAGAGAGGCAGAGAGAGAGAGAGAGAGGGAGAGAGAGAGAGAGAGAGAGAGGCAGAAAGACAGAGAGAGAAACAGAGAGAGAGAGAGAGAGAACAAGGGAGAGGGAGAGAGAGAGAGTGAGAGAGAAAGAGAGAGAGAGAGAAAGAGAAAGAGAGAGCGAGATGGAGAGAGAGAGAGAGAGAGAGAGAGAGAGAGAGAGAGAGAGAGAGAGAGAGAGAGAGAGAGCGAGGGAAAGGGAAAGAGAGAGAGAGAAAGAGAGAGAGAGAGAGAGAGACAGAGAAATGGAGAGGTCACCACTATACAGGATTTGGTGGTATAGTTGGTTACCTTCGAAACGTGTTGCAGCCGATTCTCTGAGTGAGAAGAAAATATCACACATGACGGTGGGACAGCGCACACCTGACGTTGTGATCATGTTGAAGATCCGGTCTACATACTGACGCAGGTTCTCCTGAGAAACCACAGGGTTAGAACCACAGGGTTAGAACCCCTGTGTTAGAACCACAGGGTTAGAACCACAGGGTTAGAACCAAACACCGGGTTAGAACCCCCGGGTTAGAACCACAGGGTTAGAACCACAGGGTTAGAACCACAGAGTTAGAACCACAGGGTTAGAACCACAGGGTTAGAACCACAGGGTTAGAACCATAGGGTTAGAACCACAGGGTTAGAACCCCCGGGTTAGAACCACAGGGTTAGAACCACCGGGTTAGAACCACGGGGTTAGAACCACAGGGTTAGAACCACAGGGTTAGAACCATAGGGTTAGAACCACAGGGTTAGAACCCCCGGGTTAGAACCACAGGGTTAGAACCACCGGGTTAGAATCACAGGGTTAGAACCACAGGGTTAGAACCACAAGGGTTAGAAGCACAGGGTTAGAATCACAGGGTTAGAACCACAGGGTTAGAACAGGGTCAGATTCATAAGGTTAGAACCACAGAGTTAGAACAACAGGGTTAGAACCACCGGGTTAGAACCCCCGGGTTAGAACCACAGAGTTAGAACCACCGGGTTAGAACCCCCGGGTTAGAACCACAGGGTTAGAACCCCCGGGTTAGAACCCCCGGGTTAGAACCACAGGTTTAGAACAGCAGGGTTAGAACCACAGGGTTAGAACCACAGGGTTAGAACCGCACAGTTAGAACCCCCGGGTTAGAACCACAGGGTTAGAACCACATGGTTAGAACCACAGAGTTAGAACCACAGGGTTAGAACCACCAGGTTAGAACCACAGGGTTAGAACCACAGGGTTAGAACCACAGCGTTAGAACCACAGGGTTAGATTCATAGGGTTAGAACCACAGGGTTAGAACCACAGAGTTAGAACCACTGGTTTAGAACCCCCGGGTTAGAACCATAGGGCTAGATTCATAGGGTTAGAACTAGGCTAGGTCTCACCACTACTACAGGCTACACACACCACTCACCCTGTTGGTCTCTAGGTTTTCTGACTCTTTGAGCTTCACCGGGTCGATCTCACAGGGCTTGTGGTCCGTACAGATCTGGAGACAGAGACATAACCACTGTTACTGACATTATACTGACAGAGAGAGAGAGAGAGAGAGAGAGAGAGAGAGAGAGAGACAGAGACAGAGAGAGAGAGAGACAGAGAGAGAGAGAGAGAGAGAGAGAGAGAGACAGAGAGACAGAGAGAGAGAGAGAGAGATAGAGAGACAGAGAGAGACAGAGAGAGACAGAGACAGAGAGACAGAGAGAGAGAGAGAGAGAGACAGAGGGATGATACCTACTTCATCTATCATGGCTCTCAGGGTGACCTGGAGGTAGTGGTTCCCAGCCAGCTTCATGGTCTCATCGATACATTTAGACGTTAGAGAGTTTCCTCTGAAGATGGTGTTAGGGTCCCTACAGAGGGGAGGAGGAGAGAGTTAGGGTCCCTACAGAGGGGAGGAGGAGAGAGTTAGGGTCCCTACAGAGGGGAGGAGGAGAGAGTTAGGGTCCCTACAGAGGGGAGAAGGAGAGAGTTAGGGTCCCTACAGAGGGGAGGAGGAGAGAGTTAGGGTCCCTACAGAGGGGAGGAGGAGAGAGTTAGGGTCCCTACAGAGGGGAGGAGGAGAGAGTTAGGGCCCCTACAGAGGGGAGGAGGAGAGAGTTAGGGTCCCTACAGAGGGGAGGAGGAGAGAGTTAGGGTCCCTACAGAGGGGAGGAGGAGAGAGTTAGGGTCCCTACAGAGGGGAGAAGGAGAGAGTTAGGGTCCCTACAGAGGGGAGGAGGAGAGAGTTAGGGTCCCTACAGAGGGGAGGAGGAGAGAGTTAGGGTCCCTACAGAGGGGAGGAGGAGAGAGTTAGGGTCCCTACAGAGGGGAGGAGGAGAGAGTTAGGGTCCCTACAGAGGGGAGGAGGAGAGAGTTAGGGTCCCTACAGAGGGGAAAGGCGAGTTAGGGTCCCTATAGAGGGGAGGAGGAGAGAGTTAGGGCCCCTACAGAGGGGAGGAGGAGAGAGTTAGGGTCCCTACAGAGGGGAGGAGGAGAGAGTTAGGGTCCCTACAGAGTGGAGGAGGAGAGAGTTAGGGTCCCTACAGAGGGGAGAAGGAGAGAGTTAGGGTCCCTACAGAGGGGAGGAGGAGAGAGTTAGGGTCCCTACAGAGGGGAGGAGGAGAGAGTTAGGGTCCCTACAGAGGGGAGGAGGAGAGAGTTAGGGTCCCTACAGAGGGGAGGAGGAGAGAGTTAGGGTCCCTACAGAGGGGAGGAGGAGAGAGTTAGGGTCCCTACAGAGGGGAAAGGCGAGTTAGGGTCCCTATAGAGGGGAGGAGGAGAGAGTTAGGGCCCCTACAGAGGGGAGGAGGAGAGAGTTAGGGTCCCTACAGAGGGGAGGAGGAGAGAGTTAGGGTCCCTACAGAGTGGAGGAGGAGAGAGTTAGGGTCCCTACAGAGAGTTAGTACTGTGATGGTGGTCAGTACTGTGATGGTGGTCAGTACTGTGATGGTGGTCAGTACTGTGATGGATGTCAGTACTGTGATGGTGGTCAGTACTGTGGTGGTGGTCAGTACTGTAATGGTGGTCAGTACTGTAATGGTGGTCAGTACTGTAATGGTGGTCAGTACTGTGATGGTGGTCAGTACTGTGATGGTGGTCAGTACTGTGATGGTGGTCAGTACTGTGATGGTGGTCAGTACTGTGATGGTGGTCAGTACTGTGATGGTGGTCAGTACTGTGATGGTGGTCAGTACTGTGATGGTGGTCAGTACTGTAATGTTGGTCAGTACTGTGGTGGTGGTCAGTACTGTGATGGTGGTCAGTACTGTAATGGTGGTCAGTACTGTGATGGTGGTCAGTACTGTGATGGATGTCAGTACTGTGATGGTGGTCAGTACTGTGGTGGTGGTCAGTACTGTAATGGATGTCAGTACTGTGATGGTGGTCAGTACTGTGATGGTGGTCAGTACTGTGATGGCGGTGCTTACTGTGTGCGTTTGAGTGTGTGTGTGTGTGTGTGTGTGTGTGTGTGTGCGTGCGTGCGTGCATGCGTGTGTGTGTGTGTGCGTGTGTGCGTGTGTGTGTGTGTGTGTGTCTATTTTACTGTCCACTCTTAGAATAAATGGTACTATCTAGAACCTAAAAGGGTTCTTCGGCTGTCCCCATAGGGGAACCCTTTGAAGGTTCTCCGGCTGTCCCCATAGGGGAACCCTTTGAAGGGTCTCCGGCTGTCCCCATAGGGGAACCCTTTGAAGGGTCTCCGGCTGTCCCCATAGGGGAACCCTTTGAAGGTTCTCTGGCTGTCCCCATAGGGGAACCCTTTGAAGGTTCTACGGCTGTCCCCATAGGGGAACCCTTTGAAGGTTCTCTGGCTGTCCCCATAGGGGAACCCTTTGAAGGGTCTCCGGATGTCCCCATAGGGGAACCCTTTGATGGTTCTTCGGCTGTCCCCATAGGAGAACCCTTTGAAGGTTCTCCGGCTATCCCCATAGGAGAACCCTTTGATGAACCCTTCTTGGTTTCAGGTAGAACCCTTTGAAGGGTCTCCGGCTGTCCCCATAGGAGAACCCTTTGAAGGTTCTCCGTCTGTCCCCATAGGAGAACCCTTTGAAGGTTCTCCGGTTGTCCCCATAGGAGAACCCTTTGAAGGTTCTCCGGTTGTCCCCATAGGAGAACCCTTTGAAGGTTCTTCGGCTGTCCCCATAGGAGAACCCTTTGAAGGTCCTTCGGCTGTCCCCATAGGGGAACCCTTTGAAGGTTCTCCGGCTGTCCCCATAGGAGAACCCTTTGAAGGTTCTTTGGCTGTATCCCATAGGAGAACCCTTTGAAGAACCCTTCTTGGTATCAGGTAGAACCCTTTCCACAGAGGGTACTACTTGGAACCAAAAAGGGTTCTCCTATGGGGACATAACCCTTTTGGAACCCTTTTTTTAAAAGAGTATGTGTGGTTGACCTCTGTGTGTGTGTGTGTTCTTACTGTGTGTGGTTGACCTCTGTGTGTGTGTGTGTTCTTACTGTGTGCGGTTGACCTCTGTGTGTGTGTGTTCTTACTGTGTGCGGTTGACCTCTGTGTGTGTGTGTGTTCTTACTGTGTGCGGTTGACCTCTGTGTGTGTGTGTTCTTACTGTGTGCGGTTGACCTCTGTGTGTGTGTGTGTTCTTACTGTGTGCGGTTGACCTCTGTGTGTGTGTGTGTTCTTACTGTGTGCGGTTGACCTCTGTGTGTGTGTGTGTTCTTACTGTGTGCGGTTGACCTCTGTGTGTGTGTGTTCTTACTGTGTGCGGTTGACCTCTGTGTGTGTGTGTGTTCTTACTGTGTGCGGTTGACCTCTGTGTGTGTGTGTTCTTACTGTGTGCGGTTGACCTCTGTGTGTGTGTGTGTTCTTACTGTGTGCGGTTGACCTCTGTGTGTGTGTGTGTTCTTACTGTGTGCGGTTGACCTCTGCGTGTGCGACGGCACTGAGGAAAGGCAGGATGTTTCCATAGTGAAGGAACAGACGGACCAATGGGATAGCTGCTTCCTGTTTCTCCCTGCAGACCTCCCCGAGGATATGAGCCGCTGATGCCGACACCGGCTGGGAGGGGAGAGGGACACACGTCACAGTACCCCCCACCGGCTGGGAGGGGAGAGGGACACACGTCACAGTACCCCCCACCGGCTGGGAGGGGAGAGGGACACACGTCACAGTACCCCCCACCGGCTGGGAGGGGAGAGGGACACACGTCACAGTACCCCCCCCCCCTTTACATTAGGTATCTACAGTACCCCCCACCTTTACATTAGGTATCTACAGTCCCCCCCTCACCTTTACATTAGGTATCTACAGTACCCCCCCTCACCTTTACATTAGGTATCTACAGAACCCCCCCTCACCTTTACATTAGGTATCTACAGTACCCCCCCTCACCTTTACATTAGGTATCTACAGTACCCCCCCTCACCTTTACATTAGGTATCTACAGTACCCCCCTCACCTTTACATTAGGTATCTACAGTACCCCCCCTCACCTTTACATTAGGTATCTACAGAACCCCCCCTCACCTTTACATTAGGTATCTACAGTATCCCCCCTCACCTTTACATTAGGTATCTACAGTACCCCCCCTCACCTTTACATTAGGTATCTACAGTACCCCCCCTCACCTTTACATTAGGTATCTACAGTACCCCCCTCACCTTTACATTAGGTACCTACAGTACCCCCCCTCACCTTTACATTAAGTATCTACAGTACCCCCCTCACCTTTACATTAGGTATCTACAGTACCCCCCCTCACCTTTACATTAGGTATCTACAGTTCCCCCCCTCACCTTTACATTAGGTATCTACAGTACCCCCCCTCACCTTTACATTAGGTATCTACAGTACCCCCCTCACCTTTACATTAGGTATCTACAGTACCCCCCTCACCTTTACATTAGGTATCTACAGTATCCCCCCTCACCTTTACGTTAGGTATCTACAGTACCCCCCTCACCTTTACATTAGGTATCTACAGTACCCCCCTCACCTTTACATTAGGTATCTACAGTCCCCCCTCACCTTTACATTAGGTATCTACAGTACCCCCCCTCACCTTTACATTAGGTACCTACAGTACCCCCCTCACCTTTACATTAGGTATCTACAGTATCCCCCCTCACCTTTACATTAGGTATCTACAGTACCCCCCTCACCTTTACATTAGGTATCTACAGTACCCCCCCTCACCTTTACATTAGGTATCTACAGTACCCCCCCTCACCTTTACATTAGGTATCTACAGTACCCCCCCTCACCTTTACATTAGGTATCTACAGTACCCCCCCCTCTTTACATTAGGTATCTACAGTACCCCCCCCCCTCACCTTTACATTAGGTATCTACAGTACCCCCCCTCACCTTTACATTAGGTATTTACAGTACCCACCCTCACCTTTACATTAGGTATCTACAGTACCCCCCTCACCTTTACAATAGGTATCTACAGTACCCCCCCTCACCTTTACATTAGGTATCTACAGTACCCCCCCTCACCTTTACATTAGGTATCTACAGTATCCCCCCTCACCTTTACATTAGGTATCTACAGTACCCCCCCTCACCTTTACATTAGGTATCTACAGTACCCCCCACCTTTACATTAGGTATCTACAGTCCCCCCCTCACCTTTACATTAGGTATCTACAGTACCCCCCCTCACCTTTACATTAGGTATCTACAGTACCCCCCCTCACCTTTACATTAGGTATCTACAGTATCCTCCCTCACCTTTACATTAGGTATCTACAGTACCCCCCCTCACCTTTACATTAGGTATCTACAGTACCCCCCTCACCTTTACATTAGGTATCTACAGTACCCCCCCTCACCTTTACATTAGGTATCTACAGAACCCCCCCTCACCTTTACATTAGGTATCTACAGTATCCCCCCTCACCTTTACATTAGGTATCTACAGTACCCCCCCTCACCTTTACATTAGGTATCTACAGTACCCCCCCTCACCTTTACATTAGGTATCTACAGTATCCCCCTCACCTTTACATTAGGTACCTACAGTACCCCCCCTCACCTTTACATTAAGTATCTACAGTACCCCCCTCACCTTTACATTAGGTATCTACAGTACCCCCCCTCACCTTTACATTAGGTATCTACAGTTCCCCCCCTCACCTTTACATTAGGTATCTACAGTACCCCCCCTCACCTTTACATTAGGTATCTACAGTACCCCCCTCACCTTTACATTAGGTATCTACAGTACCCCCCTCACCTTTACATTAGGTATCTACAGTATCCCCCCTCACCTTTACGTTAGGTATCTACAGTACCCCCCTCACCTTTACATTAGGTATCTACAGTACCCCCCTCACCTTTACATTAGGTATCTACAGTCCCCCCTCACCTTTACATTAGGTATCTACAGTACCCCCCCTCACCTTTACATTAGGTACCTACAGTACCCCCCTCACCTTTACATTAGGTATCTACAGTATCCCCCCTCACCTTTACATTAGGTATCTACAGTACCCCCCTCACCTTTACATTAGGTATCTACAGTACCCCCCCTCACCTTTACATTAGGTATCTACAGTACCCCCCCTCACCTTTACATTAGGTATCTACAGTACCCCCCCTCACCTTTACATTAGGTATCTACAGTACCCCCCCCTCTTTACATTAGGTATCTACAGTACCCCCCCCTCACCTTTACATTAGGTATCTACAGTACCCCCCCTCACCTTTACATTAGGTATTTACAGTACCCACCCTCACCTTTACATTAGGTATCTACAGTACCCCCCTCACCTTTACAATAGGTATCTACAGTACCCCCCCTCACCTTTACATTAGGTATCTACAGTACCCCCCCTCACCTTTACATTAGGTATCTACAGTATCCCCCCTCACCTTTACATTAGGTATCTACAGTACCCCCCCTCACCTTTACATTAGGTATCTACAGTACCCCCCTCACCTTTACATTAGGTATCTACAGTACCCCCCTCACCTTTACATTAGGTATCTACAGTACCCCCCCTCACCTTTACATTAGGTATCTACAGTACCCCCCCTCACCTTTACATTAGGTATCTACAGTATCCTCCCTCACCTTTACATTAGGTATCTACAGTACCCCCCCTCACCTTTACATTAGGTATCTACAGTACCCCCCTCACCTTTACATTAGGTACCTACAGTATCCCCCTCACCTTTACATTAGGTATCTACAGTACCCCCCTCACCTTTACATTAGGTATCTACAGCACCCCCCCTCACCTTTACATTAGGTATCTACAGTACCCCCCCTCACCTTTACATTAGGTACCTACAGTACCCCCCCTCACCTTTACATTAGGTATCTACAGTACCCCCCTCACCTTTACATTAGGTATCTACAGTACCCCCCCTCACCTTTACATTAGGTATCTACAGTACCCCCCCTCACCTTTACATTAGGTATCTACAGTACCCCCCTCACCTTTACATTAGGTACCTACAGTACCCCCCCTCACCTTTACATTAGGTATCTACAGTACCCCCTCACCTTTACATTAGGTATCTACAGTACCCCCCCTCACCTTTACATTAGGTATCTACAGTATCCCCCCTCACCTTTACATTAGGTATCTACAGTACCCCCCTCACCTTTACATTAGGTACCTACAGTACCCCCCCTCACCTTTACATTAGGTATCTACAGTACCCCCCTCACCTTTACATTAGGTATCTACAGTACCCCCCTCACCTTTACATTAGGTATCTACAGTACCCCTCCTCACCTTTACATTAGGTATCTACAGTACCCCCCTCACCTTTACATTAGGTACCTACAGTACCCCCCCTCACCTTTACATTAGGTATCTACAGTACCCCCCTCACCTTTACATTAGGTATCTACAGTACCCCCCCTCACCTTTACATTAGGTATCTACAGTTCCCCCCCTCACCTTTACATTAGGTATCTACAGTACCCCCCCTCACCTTTACATTAGGTATCTACAGTACCCCCCTCACCTTTACATTAGGTATCTACAGTACCCCCCTCACCTTTACATTAGGTATCTACAGTATCCCCCCTCACCTTTACGTTAGGTATCTACAGTACCCCCCTCACCTTTACATTAGGTATCTACAGTACCCCCCTCACCTTTACATTAGGTATCTACAGTCCCCCCTCACCTTTACATTAGGTATCTACAGTACCCCCCCTCACCTTTACATTAGGTACCTACAGTACCCCCCTCACCTTTACATTAGGTATCTACAGTATCCCCCCTCACCTTTACATTAGGTATCTACAGTACCCCCTCACCTTTACATTAGGTATCTACAGTACCCCCCCTCACCTTTACATTAGGTATCTACAGTACCCCCCCTCACCTTTACATTAGGTATCTACAGTACCCCCCCTCACCTTTACATTAGGTATCTACAGTACCCCCCCCTCTTTACATTAGGTATCTACAGTACCCCCCCCCCTCACCTTTACATTAGGTATCTACAGTACCCCCCCTCACCTTTACATTAGGTATTTACAGTACCCACCCTCACCTTTACATTAGGTATCTACAGTACCCCCCTCACCTTTACATTAGGTATCTACAGTACCCCCCCTCACCTTTACATTAGGTATCTACAGTACCCCCCCTCACCTTTACATTAGGTATCTACAGTATCCCCCCTCACCTTTACATTAGGTATCTACAGTACCCCCCCTCACCTTTACATTAGGTACCTACAGTACCCCCCTCACCTTTACATTAGGTATCTACAGTACCCCCCCTCACCTTTACATTAGGTATCTACAGTACCCCCCTCACCTTTACATTAGGTATCTACAGTACCCCCCCTCACCTTTACATTAGGTATCTACAGTATCCTCCCTCACCTTTACATTAGGTATCTACAGTACCCCCCCTCACCTTTACATTAGGTATCTACAGTACCCCCCTCACCTTTACATTAGGTACCTACAGTATCCCCCTCACCTTTACATTAGGTATCTACAGTACCCCCCTCACCTTTACATTAGGTATCTACAGCACTCCCCCTCACCTTTACATTAGGTATCTACAGTACCCCCCCCTCACCTTTACATTAGGTACCTACAGTACCCCCCCTCACCTTTACATTAGGTATCTACAGTACCCCCCTCACCTTTACATTAGGTATCTACAGTACCCCCCCTCACCTTTACATTAGGTATCTACAGTACCCCCCCCTCACCTTTACATTAGGTATCTACAGTACCCCCCTCACCTTTACATTAGGTACCTACAGTACCCCCCCTCACCTTTACATTAGGTATCTACAGTACCCCCTCACCTTTACATTAGGTATCTACAGTACCCCCCCTCACCTTTACATTAGGTATCTACAGTATCCCCCCTCACCTTTACATTAGGTATCTACAGTACCCCCCTCACCTTTACATTAGGTACCTACAGTACCCCCCCTCACCTTTACATTAGGTATCTACAGTACCCCCCTCACCTTTACATTAGGTATCTACAGTACCCCCCTCACCTTTACATTAGGTATCTACAGTACCCCTCCTCACCTTTACATTAGGTATCTACAGTACCCCCCTCACCTTTACATTAGGTACCTACAGTACCCCCCCTCACCTTTACATTAGGTATCTACAGTACCCCCCTCACCTTTACATTAGGTATCTACAGTACCCCCCCTCACCTTTACATTAGGTATCTACAGTTCCCCCCCTCACCTTTACATTAGGTATCTACAGTACCCCCCCTCACCTTTACATTAGGTATCTACAGTACCCCCCTCACCTTTACATTAGGTATCTACAGTACCCCCCTCACCTTTACATTAGGTATCTACAGTATCCCCCCTCACCTTTACGTTAGGTATCTACAGTACCCCCCTCACCTTTACATTAGGTATCTACAGTACCCCCCTCACCTTTACATTAGGTATCTACAGTCCCCCCTCACCTTTACATTAGGTATCTACAGTACCCCCCCTCACCTTTACATTAGGTACCTACAGTACCCCCCTCACCTTTACATTAGGTATCTACAGTATCCCCCCTCACCTTTACATTAGGTATCTACAGTACCCCCCTCACCTTTACATTAGGTATCTACAGTACCCCCCCTCACCTTTACATTAGGTATCTACAGTACCCCCCCTCACCTTTACATTAGGTATCTACAGTACCCCCCCTCACCTTTACATTAGGTATCTACAGTACCCCCCCCTCTTTACATTAGGTATCTACAGTACCCCCCCCCCTCACCTTTACATTAGGTATCTACAGTACCCCCCCTCACCTTTACATTAGGTATTTACAGTACCCACCCTCACCTTTACATTAGGTATCTACAGTACCCCCCTCACCTTTACATTAGGTATCTACAGTACCCCCCCTCACCTTTACATTAGGTATCTACAGTACCCCCCCTCACCTTTACATTAGGTATCTACAGTATCCCCCCTCACCTTTACATTAGGTATCTACAGTACCCCCCCTCACCTTTACATTAGGTACCTACAGTACCCCCCTCACCTTTACATTAGGTATCTACAGTACCCCCCCTCACCTTTACATTAGGTATCTACAGTACCCCCCTCACCTTTACATTAGGTATCTACAGTACCCCCCTCACCTTTACATTAGGTATCTACAGTACCCCCCCTCACCTTTACATTAGGTATCTACAGTACCCCCCCTCACCTTTACATTAGGTATCTACAGTATCCTCCCTCACCTTTACATTAGGTATCTACAGTACCCCCCCTCACCTTTACATTAGGTATCTACAGTACCCCCCTCACCTTTACATTAGGTACCTACAGTATCCCCCTCACCTTTACATTAGGTATCTACAGTACCCCCCCTCACCTTTACATTAGGTATCTACAGTACCCCCCTCACCTTTACATTAGGTATCTACAGCACCCCCCCTCACCTTTACATTAGGTATCTACAGTAACCCCCCTCACCTTTACATTAGGTACCTACAGTACCCCCCCTCACCTTTACATTAGGTATCTACAGTACCCCCCTCACCTTTACATTAGGTATCTACAGTACCCCCCCTCACCTTTACATTAGGTATCTACAGTACCCCCCCTCACCTTTACATTAGGTATCTACAGTACCCCTCCTCACCTTTACATTAGGTATCTACAGTACCCCCCCTCACCTTTACATTAGGTATCTACAGTACCCCCCTCACCTTTACATTAGGTATCTACAGTATCCCCCCTCACCTTTACATTAGGTATCTACAGTATCCCCCCTCACCTTTACATTAGGTATCTACAGTACCCCCCTCACCTTTACATTAGGTATCTACAGTACCCCCCTTTACCTTTACATTAGGTATCTACAGTATCCCCCCTCACCTTTACATTAGGTATCTACAGTACCCCCCTCACCTTTACATTAGGTATCTACAGTATCCCCCCTCACCTTTACATTAGGTATCTACAGTACCCCCCCTCACCTTTACATTAGGTATCTACAGTACCCCCCTCACCTTTACATTAGGTATCTACAGCACCCCCCCTCACCTTTACATTAGGTATCTACAGTAACCCCCCTCACCTTTACATTAGGTACCTACAGTACCCCCCCTCACCTTTACATTAGGTATCTACAGTACCCCCCTCACCTTTACATTAGGTATCTACAGTACCCCCCCTCACCTTTACATTAGGTATCTACAGTACCCCCCCCTCACCTTTACATTAGGTATCTACAGTACCCCTCCTCACCTTTACATTAGGTATCTACAGTACCCCCCCTCACCTTTACATTAGGTATCTACAGTACCCCCCTCACCTTTACATTAGGTATCTACAGTATCCCCCCTCACCTTTACATTAGGTATCTACAGTATCCCCCCTCACCTTTACATTAGGTATCTACAGTACCCCCCTCACCTTTACATTAGGTATCTACAGTACCCCCCTTTACCTTTACATTAGGTATCTACAGTATCCCCCCTCACCTTTACATTAGGTATCTACAGTACCCCCCTCACCTTTACATTAGGTATCTACAGTATCCCCCCTCACCTTTACATTAGGTATCTACAGTACCCCCCTCACCTTTACATTAGGTATCTACAGTACCCCCCCTCACCTTTACATTAGGTATCTACAGTACCCCCCCTCACCTTTACATTAGGTATCTACAGTACCCCCCCCTCTTTACATTAGGTATCTACAGTACCCCCCCCCCTCACCTTTACATTAGGTATCTACAGTACCCCCCCTCACCTTTACATTAGGTATTTACAGTACCCACCCTCACCTTTACATTAGGTATCTACAGTACCCCCCTCACCTTTACATTAGGTATCTACAGTACCCCCCCTCACCTTTACATTAGGTATCTACAGTACCCCCCCTCACCTTTACATTAGGTATCTACAGTATCCCCCCTCACCTTTACATTAGGTATCTACAGTACCCCCCCTCACCTTTACATTAGGTACCTACAGTACCCCCCTCACCTTTACATTAGGTATCTACAGTACCCCCCCTCACCTTTACATTAGGTATCTACAGTACCCCCCTCACCTTTACATTAGGTATCTACAGTACCCCCCTCACCTTTACATTAGGTATCTACAGTACCCCCCCTCACCTTTACATTAGGTATCTACAGTACCCCCCCTCACCTTTACATTAGGTATCTACAGTATCCTCCCTCACCTTTACATTAGGTATCTACAGTACCCCCCCTCACCTTTACATTAGGTATCTACAGTACCCCCCTCACCTTTACATTAGGTACCTACAGTATCCCCCTCACCTTTACATTAGGTATCTACAGTACCCCCCCTCACCTTTACATTAGGTATCTACAGTACCCCCCTCACCTTTACATTAGGTATCTACAGCACCCCCCCTCACCTTTACATTAGGTATCTACAGTAACCCCCCTCACCTTTACATTAGGTACCTACAGTACCCCCCCTCACCTTTACATTAGGTATCTACAGTACCCCCCTCACCTTTACATTAGGTATCTACAGTACCCCCCCTCACCTTTACATTAGGTATCTACAGTACCCCCCCTCACCTTTACATTAGGTATCTACAGTACCCCTCCTCACCTTTACATTAGGTATCTACAGTACCCCCCCTCACCTTTACATTAGGTATCTACAGTACCCCCCTCACCTTTACATTAGGTATCTACAGTATCCCCCCTCACCTTTACATTAGGTATCTACAGTATCCCCCCTCACCTTTACATTAGGTATCTACAGTACCCCCCTCACCTTTACATTAGGTATCTACAGTACCCCCCTTTACCTTTACATTAGGTATCTACAGTATCCCCCCTCACCTTTACATTAGGTATCTACAGTACCCCCCTCACCTTTACATTAGGTATCTACAGTATCCCCCCTCACCTTTACATTAGGTATCTACAGTACCCCCCCTCACCTTTACATTAGGTATCTACAGTACCCCCCTCACCTTTACATTAGGTATCTACAGCACCCCCCCTCACCTTTACATTAGGTATCTACAGTAACCCCCCTCACCTTTACATTAGGTACCTACAGTACCCCCCCTCACCTTTACATTAGGTATCTACAGTACCCCCCTCACCTTTACATTAGGTATCTACAGTACCCCCCCTCACCTTTACATTAGGTATCTACAGTACCCCCCCCTCACCTTTACATTAGGTATCTACAGTACCCCTCCTCACCTTTACATTAGGTATCTACAGTACCCCCCCTCACCTTTACATTAGGTATCTACAGTACCCCCCTCACCTTTACATTAGGTATCTACAGTATCCCCCCTCACCTTTACATTAGGTATCTACAGTATCCCCCCTCACCTTTACATTAGGTATCTACAGTACCCCCCTCACCTTTACATTAGGTATCTACAGTACCCCCCTTTACCTTTACATTAGGTATCTACAGTATCCCCCCTCACCTTTACATTAGGTATCTACAGTACCCCCCTCACCTTTACATTAGGTATCTACAGTATCCCCCCTCACCTTTACATTAGGTATCTACAGTACCCCCCTCACCTTTACATTAGGTATCTACAGTACCCCCCCTCACCTTTACATTAGGTATCTACAGTACCCCCCCTCACCTTTACATTAGGTATCTACAGTACCCCCCCCTCTTTACATTAGGTATCTACAGTACCCCCCCCCCTCACCTTTACATTAGGTATCTACAGTACCCCCCCTCACCTTTACATTAGGTATTTACAGTACCCACCCTCACCTTTACATTAGGTATCTACAGTACCCCCCTCACCTTTACATTAGGTATCTACAGTACCCCCCCTCACCTTTACATTAGGTATCTACAGTACCCCCCCTCACCTTTACATTAGGTATCTACAGTATCCCCCCTCACCTTTACATTAGGTATCTACAGTACCCCCCCTCACCTTTACATTAGGTACCTACAGTACCCCCCTCACCTTTACATTAGGTATCTACAGTACCCCCCCTCACCTTTACATTAGGTATCTACAGTACCCCCCTCACCTTTACATTAGGTATCTACAGTACCCCCCTCACCTTTACATTAGGTATCTACAGTACCCCCCCTCACCTTTACATTAGGTATCTACAGTACCCCCCCTCACCTTTACATTAGGTATCTACAGTATCCTCCCTCACCTTTACATTAGGTATCTACAGTACCCCCCCTCACCTTTACATTAGGTATCTACAGTACCCCCCTCACCTTTACATTAGGTACCTACAGTATCCCCCTCACCTTTACATTAGGTATCTACAGTACCCCCCCTCACCTTTACATTAGGTATCTACAGTACCCCCCTCACCTTTACATTAGGTATCTACAGCACCCCCCCTCACCTTTACATTAGGTATCTACAGTAACCCCCCTCACCTTTACATTAGGTACCTACAGTACCCCCCCTCACCTTTACATTAGGTATCTACAGTACCCCCCTCACCTTTACATTAGGTATCTACAGTACCCCCCCTCACCTTTACATTAGGTATCTACAGTACCCCCCCCTCACCTTTACATTAGGTATCTACAGTACCCCTCCTCACCTTTACATTAGGTATCTACAGTACCCCCCCTCACCTTTACATTAGGTATCTACAGTACCCCCCTCACCTTTACATTAGGTATCTACAGTATCCCCCCTCACCTTTACATTAGGTATCTACAGTATCCCCCCTCACCTTTACATTAGGTATCTACAGTACCCCCCTCACCTTTACATTAGGTATCTACAGTACCCCCCTTTACCTTTACATTAGGTATCTACAGTATCCCCCCTCACCTTTACATTAGGTATCTACAGTACCCCCCTCACCTTTACATTAGGTATCTACAGTATCCCCCCTCACCTTTACATTAGGTATCTACAGTACCCCCCCTCACCTTTACATTAGGTATCTACAGTACCCCCCTCACCTTTACATTAGGTATCTACAGCACCCCCCCTCACCTTTACATTAGGTATCTACAGTAACCCCCCTCACCTTTACATTAGGTACCTACAGTACCCCCCCTCACCTTTACATTAGGTATCTACAGTACCCCCCTCACCTTTACATTAGGTATCTACAGTACCCCCCCTCACCTTTACATTAGGTATCTACAGTACCCCCCCCTCACCTTTACATTAGGTATCTACAGTACCCCTCCTCACCTTTACATTAGGTATCTACAGTACCCCCCCTCACCTTTACATTAGGTATCTACAGTACCCCCCTCACCTTTACATTAGGTATCTACAGTATCCCCCCTCACCTTTACATTAGGTATCTACAGTATCCCCCCTCACCTTTACATTAGGTATCTACAGTACCCCCCTCACCTTTACATTAGGTATCTACAGTACCCCCCTTTACCTTTACATTAGGTATCTACAGTATCCCCCCTCACCTTTACATTAGGTATCTACAGTACCCCCCTCACCTTTACATTAGGTATCTACAGTATCCCCCCTCACCTTTACATTAGGTATCTACAGTACCCCCCTCACCTTTACATTAGGTATCTACAGTACCCCCCTCACCTTTACATTAGGTATCTACAGTACCCCCCTCACCTTTACATTAGGTATCTACAGTACCCCCCCCCTCACCTTTACATTAGGTATCTACAGTACCCCCCCTCACCTTTACATTAGGTATCTACAGTACCCCCCTCACCTTTACATTAGGTATCTACAGTACACCCCCCCCCCCTCACCTTTACATTAGGTATCTACAGTACCCCCCCCCCCTCACCTTTACATTAGGTATCTACAGTACCCCCCCTCACCTTTACATTAGGTATCTACAGTATCACCCCCTCACCTTTACATTAGGTACCTACAGTACCCCCCCTCACCTTTACATTAGGTATCTACAGTACCCCCCCCCTCACCTTTACATTAGGTATCTACAGTACCCCCCCCCCCACCTTTACATTAGGTATCTACAGTATCCCCCTCACCTTTACATTAGGTATCTACAGTATCCCCCTCACCTTTACATTAGGTATCTACAGTACCCCCCCCTCACCTTTACATTAGGTATCTACAGTACCCCCCCCCCACCTTTACATTAGGTATCTACAGTATCCCCCTCACCTTTACATTAGGTATCTACAGTACCCCCCCTCACCTTTACATTAGGTATCTACAGTATCCCCCTCACCTTTACATTAGGTATCTACAGTACCCCCCTCACCTTTACATTAGGTATCTACAGTACCCCCCCCCCTCACCTTTACATTAGGTATCTACAGTACCCCCCCTCACCTTTACATTAGGTATCTACAGTATCCCCCTCACCTTTACATTAGGTATCTACAGTACCTCCCTCACCTTTACATTAGGTATCTACAGTACCCCCCCCCCCCCTCCTTTACATTAGGTATCTACAGTACCCCCCTTCACCTTTACATTAGGTATCTACAGTACCCCCCTCACCTTTACATTAGGTATATACAGTACCCCCCCTCACCTTTACATTAGGTATCTACAGTACCCCCCCCTCACCTTTACATTAGGTATCTACAATACCCCCCCTCACCTTTACATTAGGTATCTACAGTACCCCCCTCACCTTTACATTAGGTATCTACAGTACCTCCCCCTCACCTTTACATTAGCTGAGGTATCTACAGTACCACCCCTCACCTTTACGTTAGCTGAGGTATATACAGTATCCCCCCTCACCTTTACATTAGGTATCTACAGTACCCCCCCTCACCTTTACATTAGGTATATACAGTACCCCCCCTCACCTTTACATTAGGTATCTACAGTACCCCCCCCTCACCTTTACATTAGGTATCTACAATACCCCCCCTCACCTTTACATTAGGTATCTACAGTACCCCCCCTCACCTTTACATTAGGTATCTACAGTATCACCCCCTCACCTTTACATTAGGTACCTACAGTACCCCCCTCACCTTTACATTAGGTATCTACAGTACCCCCCCCACCTTTACATTAGGTATCTACAGTACCCCCCTCACCTTTACATTAGGTATCTACAGTACCCCCCTCACCTTTACATTAGGTATCTACAGTACCCCCCTCACCTTTACATTAGGTATCTACAGTACCCCCCCCCACCTTTACATTAGGTATCTACAGTATCCCCCCTCACCTTTACATTAGGTATCTACAGTACCCCCCCTCACCTTTACATTAGGTACCTACAGTATCCCCCCTCACCTTTACATTAGGTATCTACAGTACCCCCCTCACCTTTACATTAGGTATCTACAGTACCCCCCCCACCTTTACATTAGGTATCTACAGTATCCCCCCTCACCTTTACATTAGGTATCTACAGTACCCCCCCCACCTTTACATTAGGTATCTACAGTATCCCCCCTCACCTTTACATTAGGTATCTACAGTCCCCCCCTCACCTTTACATTAGGTATCTACAGTACCCCCCCTCACCTTTACATTAGGTATCTACAGTACCCCCCCCCCCTCCTTTACATTAGGTATCTACAGTATCCCCCCTCACCTTTACATTAGGTATCTACAGTACCCCCCTCACCTTTACATTAGGTATCTACAGTACCCCCCCTCACCTTTACATTAGGTATCTACAGTATTACCCCCTCACCTTTACATCAGGTATCTACAGTATCCCCCCTCACCTTTACATGAGGTACCTACAGTATCACCCCCACCCCCCCCTCACCTTTACATTAGGTACCTACAGTACCCCCCCCTCACCTTTACATTAGGTATCTACAGTATCCCCCCTCACCTTTACATTAGGTATCTACAGTACCCCCCTCACCTTTACATTAGGTACCTACAGTACCCCCCCTCACCTTTACATTAGGTATCTACAGTACCCCCCTCACCTTTACATTAGGTATCTACAGTACCCCCCTCACCTTTACATTAGGTATCTACAGTACCCCTCCTCACCTTTACATTAGGTATCTACAGTACCCCCCTCACCTTTACATTAGGTACCTACAGTACCCCCCCTCACCTTTACATTAGGTATCTACAGTACCCCCCTCACCTTTACATTAGGTATCTACAGTACCCCCCCTCACCTTTACATTAGGTATCTACAGTACCCCCCCTCACCTTTACATTAGGTATCTACAGTATCCCCCCTCACCTTTACATTAGGTATCTACAGTACCCCCCCCTCACCTTTACATTAGGTACCTACAGTACCCCCCTCACCTTTACATTAGGTATCTACAGTACCCCCCCTCACCTTTACATTAGGTATCTACAGTACCCCCCTCACCTTTACATTAGGTATCTACAGTACCCCCCTCACCTTTACATTAGGTATCTACAGTACCCCCCCTCACCTTTACATTAGGTATCTACAGTACCCCCCCTCACCTTTACATTAGGTATCTACAGTATCCTCCCTCACCTTTACATTAGGTATCTACAGTACCCCCCCTCACCTTTACATTAGGTATCTACAGTACCCCCCTCACCTTTACATTAGGTACCTACAGTATCCCCCTCACCTTTACATTAGGTATCTACAGTACCCCCCCTCACCTTTACATTAGGTATCTACAGTACCCCCCTCACCTTTACATTAGGTATCTACAGCACCCCCCCTCACCTTTACATTAGGTATCTACAGTAACCCCCCTCACCTTTACATTAGGTACCTACAGTACCCCCCCTCACCTTTACATTAGGTATCTACAGTACCCCCCTCACCTTTACATTAGGTATCTACAGTACCCCCCCTCACCTTTACATTAGGTATCTACAGTACCCCCCCCTCACCTTTACATTAGGTATCTACAGTACCCCTCCTCACCTTTACATTAGGTATCTACAGTACCCCCCCTCACCTTTACATTAGGTATCTACAGTACCCCCCTCACCTTTACATTAGGTATCTACAGTATCCCCCCTCACCTTTACATTAGGTATCTACAGTATCCCCCCTCACCTTTACATTAGGTATCTACAGTACCCCCCTCACCTTTACATTAGGTATCTACAGTATCACCCCCTCACCTTTACATTAGGTATCTACAGTATCCCCCCTCACCTTTACATTAGGTATCTACAGTACCCCCCCCCTCACCTTTACATTAGGTATCTACAGTATCCCCCCTCCACCTTTACATTAGGTATCTACAGTACCCCCCTCACCTTTACATTAGGTATCTACAGTACCCCCCTCACCTTTACATTAGGTATCTACAGTACCCCCCCTCACCTTTACATTAGGTATCTACAGTACCCCCCCCTCACCTTTACATTAGGTATCTACAGTATCCCCCCTCACCTTTACATTAGGTATCTACAGTACCCCCCCTCACCTTTACATTAGGTATCTACAGTACCCCCCTCACCTTTACATTAGGTATCTACAGTACCCCCCTCACCTTTACATTAGGTATCTACAGTACCCCCCCCCCTCACCTTTACATTAGGTATCTACAGTACCCCCCCTCACCTTTACATTAGGTATCTACAGTATCCCCCCTCACCTTTACATTAGGTATCTACAGTACCCCCCCCCTCACCTTTACATTAGGTATCTACAGTACCCCCCCCCCCTCACCTTTACATTAGGTATCTACAGTACCCCCCCTCACCTTTACATTAGGTATCTACAGTATCCCCCCTCACCTTTACATTAGGTATCTACAGTACCCCCCCTCACCTTTACATTAGGTATCTACAGTACCCCCCCCTCACCTTTACATTAGGTATCTACAGTACCCCCCCCCCACCTTTACATTAGGTATCTACAGTATCCCCCTCACCTTTACATTAGGTATCTACAGTATCCCCCTCACCTTTACATTAGGTATCTACAGTACCCCCCCCTCACCTTTACATTAGGTATCTACAGTACCCCCCCTCACCTTTACATTAGGTATCTACAGTACCCCCCTCACCTTTACATTAGGTATCTACAGTACCCCCCCTCACCTTTACATTAGGTATCTACAGTACCCCCCCTCACCTTTACATTAGGTATCTACAGTACCCCCCTCACCTTTACATTAGGTATCTACAGTACCCCCCCTCACCTTTACATTAGGTATCTACAGTACCCCCTCACCTTTACATTAGGTATCTACAGTACCCCCCCTCACCTTTACATTAGGTATCTACAGTACCCCCCCTCACCTTTACATTAGGTATCTACAGTACCCCCCTCACCTTTACATTAGGTATCTACAGTACCCCCCCTCACCTTTACATTAGGTATCTACAGTACCCCCCTCACCTTTACATTAGGTATCTACAGTACCCCCCTCACCTTTACATTAGGTATCTACAGTACCCCCCCTCACCTTTACATTAGGTATCTACAGTACCCCCCTCACCTTTACATTAGGTATCTACAGTACCCCCCCTCACCTTTACATTAGGTATCTACAGTACCCCCCCTCACCTTTACATTAGGTATCTACAGTACCCCCCCTCACCTTTACATTAGGTATCTACAGTATCCCCCCCTCACCTTTACATTAGGTATCTACAGTACCCCCCCTCACCTTTACATTAGGTATCTACAGTACCCCCCTCACCTTTACATTAGGTATCTACAGTACCCCCCTCACCTTTACATTAGGTATCTACAGTATCCCCCCTCACCTTTACGTTAGGTATCTACAGTACCCCCCTCACCTTTACATTAGGTATCTACAGTACCCCCCTCACCTTTACATTAGGTATCTACAGTCCCCCCTCACCTTTACATTAGGTATCTACAGTACCCCCCCTCACCTTTACATTAGGTACCTACAGTACCCCCCTCACCTTTACATTAGGTATCTACAGTATCCCCCCTCACCTTTACATTAGGTATCTACAGTACCCCCCTCACCTTTACATTAGGTATCTACAGTACCCCCCCTCACCTTTACATTAGGTATCTACAGTACCCCCCCTCACCTTTACATTAGGTATCTACAGTACCCCCCCTCACCTTTACATTAGGTATCTACAGTACCCCCCCACTCTTTACATTAGGTATCTACAGTACCCCCCCCTCACCTTTACATTAGGTATCTACAGTACCCCCCCTCACCTTTACATTAGGTATTTACAGTACCCACCCTCACCTTTACATTAGGTATCTACAGTACCCCCCTCACCTTTACATTAGGTATCTACAGTACCCCCCCTCACCTTTACATTAGGTATCTACAGTACCCCCCCTCACCTTTACATTAGGTATCTACAGTATCCCCCCTCACCTTTACATTAGGTATCTACAGTACCCCCCCTCACCTTTACATTAGGTACCTACAGTACCCCCCCTCACCTTTACATTAGGTATCTACAGTACCCCCCCTCACCTTTACATTAGGTATCTACAGTACCCCCCTCACCTTTACATTAGGTATCTACAGTACCCCCCTCACCTTTACATTAGGTATCTACAGTACCCCCCCTCACCTTTACATTAGGTATCTACAGTACCCCCCCTCACCTTTACATTAGGTATCTACAGTATCCCCCCTCACCTTTACATTAGGTATCTACAGTACCCCCCCTCACCTTTACATTAGGTATCTACAGTACCCCCCTCACCTTTACATTAGGTACCTACAGTATCCCCCTCACCTTTACATTAGGTATCTACAGTACCCCCCCTCACCTTTACATTAGGTATCTACAGTACCCCCCACCCCCCCTCACCTTTACATTAGGTATCTACAGTACCCCCCTCACCTTTACATTAGGTATCTACAGTACCCCCCTCACCTTTACATTAGGTATCTACAGTATCCCCCCTCACCTTTACGTTAGGTATCTACAGTACCCCCCTCACCTTTACATTAGGTATCTACAGTCCCCCCCTCACCTTTACATTAGGTATCTACAGGTCCCCCCTCACCTTTACATTAGGTATCTACAGTACCCCCCCTCACCTTTACATTAGGTACCTACAGTACCCCCCTCACCTTTACATTAGGTATCTACAGTATCCCCCCTCACCTTTACATTAGGTATCTACAGTACCCCCCTCACCTTTACATTAGGTATCTACAGTACCCCCCCTCACCTTTACATTAGGTATCTACAGTACCCCCCCTCACCTTTACATTAGGTATCTACAGTACCCCCCCTCACCTTTACATTAGGTATCTACAGTACCCCCCCCTCTTTACATTAGGTATCTACAGTACCCCCCCCCCTCACCTTTACATTAGGTATCTACAGTACCCCCCCTCACCTTTACATTAGGTATTTACAGTACCCACCCTCACCTTTACATTAGGTATCTACAGTACCCCCCTCACCTTTACATTAGGTATCTACAGTACCCCCCCTCACCTTTACATTAGGTATCTACAGTACCCCCCCTCACCTTTACATTAGGTATCTACAGTATCCCCCCTCACCTTTACATTAGGTATCTACAGTACCCCCCCTCACCTTTACATTAGGTACCTACAGTACCCCCCTCACCTTTACATTAGGTATCTACAGTACCCCCCCTCACCTTTACATTAGGTATCTACAGTACCCCCCTCACCTTTACATTAGGTATCTACAGTACCCCCCTCACCTTTACATTAGGTATCTACAGTACCCCCCCTCACCTTTACATTAGGTATCTACAGTACCCCCCCTCACCTTTACATTAGGTATCTACAGTATCCTCCCTCACCTTTACATTAGGTATCTACAGTACCCCCCCTCACCTTTACATTAGGTATCTACAGTACCCCCCTCACCTTTACATTAGGTACCTACAGTATCCCCCTCACCTTTACATTAGGTATCTACAGTACCCCCCCTCACCTTTACATTAGGTATCTACAGTACCCCCCTCACCTTTACATTAGGTATCTACAGCACCCCCCCTCACCTTTACATTAGGTATCTACAGTAACCCCCCTCACCTTTACATTAGGTACCTACAGTACCCCCCCTCACCTTTACATTAGGTATCTACAGTACCCCCCTCACCTTTACATTAGGTATCTACAGTACCCCCCCTCACCTTTACATTAGGTATCTACAGTACCCCCCCTCACCTTTACATTAGGTATCTACAGTACCCCTCCTCACCTTTACATTAGGTATCTACAGTACCCCCCCTCACCTTTACATTAGGTATCTACAGTACCCCCCTCACCTTTACATTAGGTATCTACAGTATCCCCCCTCACCTTTACATTAGGTATCTACAGTATCCCCCCTCACCTTTACATTAGGTATCTACAGTACCCCCCTCACCTTTACATTAGGTATCTACAGTACCCCCCTTTACCTTTACATTAGGTATCTACAGTATCCCCCCTCACCTTTACATTAGGTATCTACAGTACCCCCCTCACCTTTACATTAGGTATCTACAGTATCCCCCCTCACCTTTACATTAGGTATCTACAGTACCCCCCCTCACCTTTACATTAGGTATCTACAGTACCCCCCTCACCTTTACATTAGGTATCTACAGCACCCCCCCTCACCTTTACATTAGGTATCTACAGTAACCCCCCTCACCTTTACATTAGGTACCTACAGTACCCCCCCTCACCTTTACATTAGGTATCTACAGTACCCCCCTCACCTTTACATTAGGTATCTACAGTACCCCCCCTCACCTTTACATTAGGTATCTACAGTACCCCCCCCTCACCTTTACATTAGGTATCTACAGTACCCCTCCTCACCTTTACATTAGGTATCTACAGTACCCCCCCTCACCTTTACATTAGGTATCTACAGTACCCCCCTCACCTTTACATTACCCTCACCTTTACATTAGGTATCTACAGTACCCCCCTCACCTTTACATTAGGTATCTACAGTACCCCCCTCACCTTTACATTAGGTATCTACAGTACCCCCCCTCACCTTTACATTAGGTATCTACAGTACCCCCCCTCACCTTTACATTAGGTATCTACAGTATCCTCCCTCACGTTTACATTAGGTATCTACAGTACCCCCCCTACTAATTAGGTATCTACAGTACCCCCCCTCACCTTTACATTAGGTATCTACAGTACCCCCCCTCACCTTTACATTAGGTATCTACAGTATCCCCCCTCACCTTTACATTAGGTATCTACAGTACCCCCCCTCACCTTTACATTAGGTACCTACAGTACCCCCCTCACCTTTACATTAGGTATCTACAGTACCCCCCCTCACCTTTACATTAGGTATCTACAGTACCCCCCTCACCTTTACATTAGGTATCTACAGTACCCCCCTCACCTTTACATTAGGTATCTACAGTACCCCCCCTCACCTTTACATTAGGTATCTACAGTACCCCCCCTCACCTTTACATTAGGTATCTACAGTATCCTCCCTCACCTTTACATTAGGTATCTACAGTACCCCCCCTCACCTTTACATTAGGTATCTACAGTACCCCCCTCACCTTTACATTAGGTACCTACAGTATCCCCCTCACCTTTACATTAGGTATCTACAGTACCCCCCCTCACCTTTACATTAGGTATCTACAGTACCCCCCTCACCTTTACATTAGGTATCTACAGCACCCCCCCTCACCTTTACATTAGGTATCTACAGTAACCCCCCTCACCTTTACATTAGGTACCTACAGTACCCCCCCTCACCTTTACATTAGGTATCTACAGTACCCCCCTCACCTTTACATTAGGTATCTACAGTACCCCCCCTCACCTTTACATTAGGTATCTACAGTACCCCCCCCTCACCTTTACATTAGGTATCTACAGTACCCCTCCTCACCTTTACATTAGGTATCTACAGTACCCCCCCTCACCTTTACATTAGGTATCTACAGTACCCCCCTCACCTTTACATTAGGTATCTACAGTATCCCCCCTCACCTTTACATTAGGTATCTACAGTATCCCCCCTCACCTTTACATTAGGTATCTACAGTACCCCCCTCACCTTTACATTAGGTATCTACAGTACCCCCCTTTACCTTTACATTAGGTATCTACAGTATCCCCCCTCACCTTTACATTAGGTATCTACAGTACCCCCCTCACCTTTACATTAGGTATCTACAGTATCCCCCCTCACCTTTACATTAGGTATCTACAGTACCCCCCCCTCACCTTTACATTAGGTATCTACAGTACCCCCCGGTATCTACAGTAACCCCCCTCACCTTTACATTAGGTACCTACAGTACCCCCCCTCACCTTTACATTAGGTATCTACAGTACCCCCCTCACCTTTACATTAGGTATCTACAGTACCCCCCCTCACCTTTACATTAGGTATCTACAGTACCCCCCCCTCACCTTTACATTAGGTATCTACAGTACCCCTCCTCACCTTTACATTAGGTATCTACAGTACCCCCCCTCACCTTTACATTAGGTATCTACAGTACCCCCCTCACCTTTACATTAGGTATCTACAGTATCCCCCCTCACCTTTACATTAGGTATCTACAGTATCCCCCCTCACCTTTACATTAGGTATCTACAGTACCCCCCTCACCTTTACATTAGGTATCTACAGTACCCCCCTTTACCTTTACATTAGGTATCTACAGTATCCCCCCTCACCTTTACATTAGGTATCTACAGTACCCCCCTCACCTTTACATTAGGTATCTACAGTATCCCCCCTCACCTTTACATTAGGTATCTACAGTACCCCCCTCACCTTTACATTAGGTATCTACAGTACCCCCCTCACCTTTACATTAGGTATCTACAGTACCCCCCCCCTCACCTTTACATTAGGTATCTACAGTACCCCCCCTCACCTTTACATTAGGTATCTACAGTACCCCCCTCACCTTTACATTAGGTATCTACAGTACACCCCCCCCCCCTCACCTTTACATTAGGTATCTACAGTACCCCCCCCCCCTCACCTTTACATTAGGTATCTACAGTACCCCCCCTCACCTTTACATTAGGTATCTACAGTATCACCCCCTCACCTTTACATTAGGTACCTACAGTACCCCCCCTCACCTTTACATTAGGTATCTACAGTACCCCCCCCCTCACCTTTACATTAGGTATCTACAGTACCCCCCCCCCACCTTTACATTAGGTATCTACAGTATCCCCCTCACCTTTACATTAGGTATCTACAGTATCCCCCTCACCTTTACATTAGGTATCTACAGTACCCCCCCCTCACCTTTACATTAGGTATCTACAGTACCCCCCCCCCACCTTTACATTAGGTATCTACAGTATCCCCCTCACCTTTACATTAGGTATCTACAGTACCCCCCCTCACCTTTACATTAGGTATCTACAGTATCCCCCTCACCTTTACATTAGGTATCTACAGTACCCCCCTCACCTTTACATTAGGTATCTACAGTACCCCCCCCCCCTCACCTTTACATTAGGTATCTACAGTACCCCCCCTCACCTTTACATTAGGTATCTACAGTATCCCCCTCACCTTTACATTAGGTATCTACAGTACCTCCCTCACCTTTACATTAGGTATCTACAGTACCCCCCCCCCCCTCCTTTACATTAGGTATCTACAGTACCCCCCTTCACCTTTACATTAGGTATCTACAGTACCCCCCTCACCTTTACATTAGGTATATACAGTACCCCCCCTCACCTTTACATTAGGTATCTACAGTACCCCCCCCTCACCTTTACATTAGGTATCTACAATACCCCCCCTCACCTTTACATTAGGTATCTACAGTACCCCCCTCACCTTTACATTAGGTATCTACAGTACCTCCCCCTCACCTTTACATTAGCTGAGGTATCTACAGTACCACCCCTCACCTTTACGTTAGCTGAGGTATATACAGTATCCCCCCTCACCTTTACATTAGGTATCTACAGTACCCCCCCTCACCTTTACATTAGGTATATACAGTACCCCCCCTCACCTTTACATTAGGTATCTACAGTACCCCCCCCTCACCTTTACATTAGGTATCTACAATACCCCCCCTCACCTTTACATTAGGTATCTACAGTACCCCCCCTCACCTTTACATTAGGTATCTACAGTATCACCCCCTCACCTTTACATTAGGTACCTACAGTACCCCCCTCACCTTTACATTAGGTATCTACAGTACCCCCCCCACCTTTACATTAGGTATCTACAGTACCCCCCTCACCTTTACATTAGGTATCTACAGTACCCCCCTCACCTTTACATTAGGTATCTACAGTACCCCCCTCACCTTTACATTAGGTATCTACAGTACCCCCCCCCACCTTTACATTAGGTATCTACAGTATCCCCCCTCACCTTTACATTAGGTATCTACAGTACCCCCCCTCACCTTTACATTAGGTACCTACAGTATCCCCCCTCACCTTTACATTAGGTATCTACAGTACCCCCCTCACCTTTACATTAGGTATCTACAGTACCCCCCCCACCTTTACATTAGGTATCTACAGTATCCCCCCTCACCTTTACATTAGGTATCTACAGTACCCCCCCCACCTTTACATTAGGTATCTACAGTATCCCCCCTCACCTTTACATTAGGTATCTACAGTCCCCCCCTCACCTTTACATTAGGTATCTACAGTACCCCCCCTCACCTTTACATTAGGTATCTACAGTACCCCCCCCCCCTCCTTTACATTAGGTATCTACAGTATCCCCCCTCACCTTTACATTAGGTATCTACAGTACCCCCCTCACCTTTACATTAGGTATCTACAGTACCCCCCCTCACCTTTACATTAGGTATCTACAGTATTACCCCCTCACCTTTACATCAGGTATCTACAGTATCCCCCCTCACCTTTACATGAGGTACCTACAGTATCACCCCCACCCCCCCCTCACCTTTACATTAGGTACCTACAGTACCCCCCCCTCACCTTTACATTAGGTATCTACAGTATCCCCCCTCACCTTTACATTAGGTATCTACAGTACCCCCCTCACCTTTACATTAGGTACCTACAGTACCCCCCCTCACCTTTACATTAGGTATCTACAGTACCCCCCTCACCTTTACATTAGGTATCTACAGTACCCCCCTCACCTTTACATTAGGTATCTACAGTACCCCTCCTCACCTTTACATTAGGTATCTACAGTACCCCCCTCACCTTTACATTAGGTACCTACAGTACCCCCCCTCACCTTTACATTAGGTATCTACAGTACCCCCCTCACCTTTACATTAGGTATCTACAGTACCCCCCCTCACCTTTACATTAGGTATCTACAGTACCCCCCCTCACCTTTACATTAGGTATCTACAGTATCCCCCCTCACCTTTACATTAGGTATCTACAGTACCCCCCCCTCACCTTTACATTAGGTACCTACAGTACCCCCCTCACCTTTACATTAGGTATCTACAGTACCCCCCCTCACCTTTACATTAGGTATCTACAGTACCCCCCTCACCTTTACATTAGGTATCTACAGTACCCCCCTCACCTTTACATTAGGTATCTACAGTACCCCCCCTCACCTTTACATTAGGTATCTACAGTACCCCCCCTCACCTTTACATTAGGTATCTACAGTATCCTCCCTCACCTTTACATTAGGTATCTACAGTACCCCCCCTCACCTTTACATTAGGTATCTACAGTACCCCCCTCACCTTTACATTAGGTACCTACAGTATCCCCCTCACCTTTACATTAGGTATCTACAGTACCCCCCCTCACCTTTACATTAGGTATCTACAGTACCCCCCTCACCTTTACATTAGGTATCTACAGCACCCCCCCTCACCTTTACATTAGGTATCTACAGTAACCCCCCTCACCTTTACATTAGGTACCTACAGTACCCCCCCTCACCTTTACATTAGGTATCTACAGTACCCCCCTCACCTTTACATTAGGTATCTACAGTACCCCCCCTCACCTTTACATTAGGTATCTACAGTACCCCCCCCTCACCTTTACATTAGGTATCTACAGTACCCCTCCTCACCTTTACATTAGGTATCTACAGTACCCCCCCTCACCTTTACATTAGGTATCTACAGTACCCCCCTCACCTTTACATTAGGTATCTACAGTATCCCCCCTCACCTTTACATTAGGTATCTACAGTATCCCCCCTCACCTTTACATTAGGTATCTACAGTACCCCCCTCACCTTTACATTAGGTATCTACAGTACCCCCCTTTACCTTTACATTAGGTATCTACAGTATCCCCCCTCACCTTTACATTAGGTATCTACAGTACCCCCCTCACCTTTACATTAGGTATCTACAGTATCCCCCCTCACCTTTACATTAGGTATCTACAGTACCCCCCTCACCTTTACATTAGGTATCTACAGTACCCCCCTCACCTTTACATTAGGTATCTACAGTACCCCCCTCACCTTTACATTAGGTATCTACAGTACCCCCCCCCTCACCTTTACATTAGGTATCTACAGTACCCCCCCTCACCTTTACATTAGGTATCTACAGTACCCCCCTCACCTTTACATTAGGTATCTACAGTACACCCCCCCCCCCTCACCTTTACATTAGGTATCTACAGTACCCCCCCCCCCTCACCTTTACATTAGGTATCTACAGTACCCCCCCTCACCTTTACATTAGGTATCTACAGTATCACCCCCTCACCTTTACATTAGGTACCTACAGTACCCCCCCTCACCTTTACATTAGGTATCTACAGTACCCCCCCCCTCACCTTTACATTAGGTATCTACAGTACCCCCCCCCCACCTTTACATTAGGTATCTACAGTATCCCCCTCACCTTTACATTAGGTATCTACAGTATCCCCCTCACCTTTACATTAGGTATCTACAGTACCCCCCCCTCACCTTTACATTAGGTATCTACAGTACCCCCCCCCCACCTTTACATTAGGTATCTACAGTATCCCCCTCACCTTTACATTAGGTATCTACAGTACCCCCCCTCACCTTTACATTAGGTATCTACAGTATCCCCCTCACCTTTACATTAGGTATCTACAGTACCCCCCTCACCTTTACATTAGGTATCTACAGTACCCCCCCCCCCCTCACCTTTACATTAGGTATCTACAGTACCCCCCCTCACCTTTACATTAGGTATCTACAGTATCCCCCTCACCTTTACATTAGGTATCTACAGTACCTCCCTCACCTTTACATTAGGTATCTACAGTACCCCCCCCCCCCCCTCCTTTACATTAGGTATCTACAGTACCCCCCTTCACCTTTACATTAGGTATCTACAGTACCCCCCTCACCTTTACATTAGGTATATACAGTACCCCCCCTCACCTTTACATTAGGTATCTACAGTACCCCCCCCTCACCTTTACATTAGGTATCTACAATACCCCCCCTCACCTTTACATTAGGTATCTACAGTACCCCCCTCACCTTTACATTAGGTATCTACAGTACCTCCCCCTCACCTTTACATTAGCTGAGGTATCTACAGTACCACCCCTCACCTTTACGTTAGCTGAGGTATATACAGTATCCCCCCTCACCTTTACATTAGGTATCTACAGTACCCCCCCTCACCTTTACATTAGGTATATACAGTACCCCCCCTCACCTTTACATTAGGTATCTACAGTACCCCCCCCTCACCTTTACATTAGGTATCTACAATACCCCCCCTCACCTTTACATTAGGTATCTACAGTACCCCCCCTCACCTTTACATTAGGTATCTACAGTATCACCCCCTCACCTTTACATTAGGTACCTACAGTACCCCCCTCACCTTTACATTAGGTATCTACAGTACCCCCCCCACCTTTACATTAGGTATCTACAGTACCCCCCTCACCTTTACATTAGGTATCTACAGTATCACCCCCTCACCTTTACATTAGGTACCTACAGTACCCCCCTCACCTTTACATTAGGTATCTACAGTACCCCCCCTCACCTTTACATTAGGTATCTACAGTACCCCCCCCCCCACCTTTACATTAGGTATCTACAGTATCCCCCTCACCTTTACATTAGGTATCTACAGTATCCCCCTCACCTTTACATTAGGTATCTACAGTACCCCCCCCTCACCTTTACATTAGGTATCTACAGTACCCCCCCCCCACCTTTACATTAGGTATCTACAGTATCCCCCTCACCTTTACATTAGGTATCTACAGTACCCCCCCTCACCTTTACATTAGGTATCTACAGTATCCCCCTCACCTTTACATTAGGTATCTACAGTACCCCCCTCACCTTTACATTAGGTATCTACAGTACCCCCCCCCCCCTCACCTTTACATTAGGTATCTACAGTACCCCCCCTCACCTTTACATTAGGTATCTACAGTATCCCCCTCACCTTTACATTAGGTATCTACAGTACCTCCCTCACCTTTACATTAGGTATCTACAGTACCCCCCCCCCCCTCCTTTACATTAGGTATCTACAGTACCCCCCTTCACCTTTACATTAGGTATCTACAGTACCCCCCTCACCTTTACATTAGGTATATACAGTACCCCCCCTCACCTTTACATTAGGTATCTACAGTACCCCCCCCTCACCTTTACATTAGGTATCTACAATACCCCCCCTCACCTTTACATTAGGTATCTACAGTACCCCCCTCACCTTTACATTAGGTATCTACAGTACCTCCCCCTCACCTTTACATTAGCTGAGGTATCTACAGTACCACCCCTCACCTTTACGTTAGCTGAGGTATATACAGTATCCCCCCTCACCTTTACATTAGGTATCTACAGTACCCCCCCTCACCTTTACATTAGGTATATACAGTACCCCCCCTCACCTTTACATTAGGTATCTACAGTACCCCCCCCTCACCTTTACATTAGGTATCTACAATACCCCCCCTCACCTTTACATTAGGTATCTACAGTACCCCCCCTCACCTTTACATTAGGTATCTACAGTATCACCCCCTCACCTTTACATTAGGTACCTACAGTACCCCCCTCACCTTTACATTAGGTATCTACAGTACCCCCCCCACCTTTACATTAGGTATCTACAGTACCCCCCTCACCTTTACATTAGGTATCTACAGTACCCCCCTCACCTTTACATTAGGTATCTACAGTACCCCCCTCACCTTTACATTAGGTATCTACAGTACCCCCCCCCACCTTTACATTAGGTATCTACAGTATCCCCCCTCACCTTTACATTAGGTATCTACAGTACCCCCCCTCACCTTTACATTAGGTACCTACAGTATCCCCCCTCACCTTTACATTAGGTATCTACAGTACCCCCCTCACCTTTACATTAGGTATCTACAGTACCCCCCCCACCTTTACATTAGGTATCTACAGTATCCCCCCTCACCTTTACATTAGGTATCTACAGTACCCCCCCCACCTTTACATTAGGTATCTACAGTATCCCCCCTCACCTTTACATTAGGTATCTACAGTCCCCCCCTCACCTTTACATTAGGTATCTACAGTACCCCCCCTCACCTTTACATTAGGTATCTACAGTACCCCCCCCCCCTCCTTTACATTAGGTATCTACAGTATCCCCCCTCACCTTTACATTAGGTATCTACAGTACCCCCCTCACCTTTACATTAGGTATCTACAGTACCCCCCCTCACCTTTACATTAGGTATCTACAGTATTACCCCCTCACCTTTACATCAGGTATCTACAGTATCCCCCCTCACCTTTACATGAGGTACCTACAGTATCACCCCCACCCCCCCCTCACCTTTACATTAGGTACCTACAGTACCCCCCCCTCACCTTTACATTAGGTATCTACAGTATCCCCCCTCACCTTTACATTAGGTATCTACAGTACCCCCCTCACCTTTACATTAGGTACCTACAGTACCCCCCCTCACCTTTACATTAGGTATCTACAGTACCCCCCTCACCTTTACATTAGGTATCTACAGTACCCCCCTCACCTTTACATTAGGTATCTACAGTACCCCTCCTCACCTTTACATTAGGTATCTACAGTACCCCCCTCACCTTTACATTAGGTACCTACAGTACCCCCCCTCACCTTTACATTAGGTATCTACAGTACCCCCCTCACCTTTACATTAGGTATCTACAGTACCCCCCCTCACCTTTACATTAGGTATCTACAGTTCCCCCCCTCACCTTTACATTAGGTATCTACAGTACCCCCCCTCACCTTTACATTAGGTACCTACAGTACCCCCCTCACCTTTACATTAGGTATCTACAGTACCCCCCCTCACCTTTACATTAGGTATCTACAGTACCCCCCTCACCTTTACATTAGGTATCTACAGTACCCCCCTCACCTTTACATTAGGTATCTACAGTACCCCCCCTCACCTTTACATTAGGTATCTACAGTACCCCCCCTCACCTTTACATTAGGTATCTACAGTATCCTCCCTCACGTTTACATTAGGTATCTACAGTACCCCCCCTCACCTTTACATTAGGTATCTACAGTACCCCCCTCACCTTTACATTAGGTACCTACAGTATCCCCCTCACCTTTACATTAGGTATCTACAGTACCCCCCCTCACCTTTACATTAGGTATCTACAGTACCCCCCTCACCTTTACATTAGGTATCTACAGCACCCCCCCTCACCTTTACATTAGGTATCTACAGTAACCCCCCTCACCTTTACATTAGGTACCTACAGTACCCCCCCTCACCTTTACATTAGGTATCTACAGTACCCCCCTCACCTTTACATTAGGTATCTACAGTACCCCCCCTCACCTTTACATTAGGTATCTACAGTACCCCCCCCTCACCTTTACATTAGGTATCTACAGTACCCCTCCTCACCTTTACATTAGGTATCTACAGTACCCCCCCTCACCTTTACATTAGGTATCTACAGTACCCCCCTCACCTTTACATTAGGTATCTACAGTATCCCCCCTCACCTTTACATTAGGTATCTACAGTATCCCCCCTCACCTTTACATTAGGTATCTACAGTACCCCCCTCACCTTTACATTAGGTATCTACAGTACCCCCCTTTACCTTTACATTAGGTATCTACAGTATCCCCCCTCACCTTTACATTAGGTATCTACAGTACCCCCCTCACCTTTACATTAGGTATCTACAGTATCCCCCCTCACCTTTACATTAGGTATCTACAGTACCCCCCTCACCTTTACATTAGGTATCTACAGTACCCCCCTCACCTTTACATTAGGTATCTACAGTACCCCCCTCACCTTTACATTAGGTATCTACAGTACCCCCCCCCCTCACCTTTACATTAGGTATCTACAGTACCCCCCCTCACCTTTACATTAGGTATCTACAGTACCCCCCTCACCTTTACATTAGGTATCTACAGTACACCCCCCCCCCTCACCTTTACATTAGGTATCTACAGTACCCCCCCCCCCTCACCTTTACATTAGGTATCTACAGTACCCCCCCTCACCTTTACATTAGGTATCTACAGTATCACCCCCTCACCTTTACATTAGGTACCTACAGTACCCCCCCTCACCTTTACATTAGGTATCTACAGTACCCCCCCCCTCACCTTTACATTAGGTATCTACAGTACCCCCCCCACACCTTTACATTAGGTATCTACAGTATCCCCCTCACCTTTACATTAGGTATCTACAGTATCCCCCTCACCTTTACATTAGGTATCTACAGTACCCCCCCCTCACCTTTACATTAGGTATCTACAGTACCCCCCCCCCACCATTACATTAGGTATCTACAGTATCCCCCTCACCTTTACATTAGGTATCTACAGTACCCCCCCTCACCTTTACATTAGGTATCTACAGTATCCCCCTCACCTTTACATTAGGTATCTACAGTACCCCCCTCACCTTTACATTAGGTATCTACAGTACCCCCCCCCCTCACCTTTACATTAGGTATCTACAGTACCCCCCCTCACCTTTACATTAGGTATCTACAGTATCCCCCTCACCTTTACATTAGGTATCTACAGTACCTCCCTCACCTTTACATTAGGTATCTACAGTACCCCCCCCCCCCCCTCCTTTACATTAGGTATCTACAGTACCCCCCTTCACCTTTACATTAGGTATCTACAGTACCCCCCTCACCTTTACATTAGGTATATACAGTACCCCCCCTCACCTTTACATTAGGTATCTACAGTACCCCCCCCCTCACCTTTACATTAGGTATCTACAATACCCCCCCTCACCTTTACATTAGGTATCTACAGTACCCCCCTCACCTTTACATTAGGTATCTACAGTACCTCCCCCTCACCTTTACATTAGCTGAGGTATCTACAGTACCACCCCTCACCTTTACGTTAGCTGAGGTATATACAGTATCCCCCCTCACCTTTACATTAGGTATCTACAGTACCCCCCCTCACCTTTACATTAGGTATATACAGTACCCCCCCTCACCTTTACATTAGGTATCTACAGTACCCCCCCCTCACCTTTACATTAGGTATCTACAATACCCCCCCTCACCTTTACATTAGGTATCTACAGTACCCCCCCTCACCTTTACATTAGGTATCTACAGTATCACCCCCTCACCTTTACATTAGGTACCTACAGTACCCCCCTCACCTTTACATTAGGTATCTACAGTACCCCCCCCACCTTTACATTAGGTATCTACAGTACCCCCCTCACCTTTACATTAGGTATCTACAGTACCCCCCTCACCTTTACATTAGGTATCTACAGTACCCCCCTCACCTTTACATTAGGTATCTACAGTACCCCCCCCCACCTTTACATTAGGTATCTACAGTATCCCCCCTCACCTTTACATTAGGTATCTACAGTACCCCCCCTCACCTTTACATTAGGTACCTACAGTATCCCCCCTCACCTTTACATTAGGTATCTACAGTACCCCCCTCACCTTTACATTAGGTATCTACAGTACCCCCCCCACCTTTACATTAGGTATCTACAGTATCCCCCCTCACCTTTACATTAGGTATCTACAGTACCCCCCCCACCTTTACATTAGGTATCTACAGTATCCCCCCTCACCTTTACATTAGGTATCTACAGTCCCCCCCTCACCTTTACATTAGGTATCTACAGTAACCCCCCTCACCTTTACATTAGGTATCTACAGTACCCCCCCCCCTCCTTTACATTAGGTATCTACAGTATCCCCCCTCACCTTTACATTAGGTATCTACAGTACCCCCCTCACCTTTACATTAGGTATCTACAGTACCCCCCCTCACCTTTACATTAGGTATCTACAGTATTACCCCCTCACCTTTACATCAGGTATCTACAGTATCCCCCCTCACCTTTACATGAGGTACCTACAGTATCACCCCCACCCCCCCCTCACCTTTACATTAGGTACCTACAGTACCCCCCCCTCACCTTTACATTAGGTATCTACAGTATCACCCCCTCACCTTTACATTAGGTACCTACAGTATCACCCCCACCCCCCCCCACCTTTACATTAGGTATCTACAGTACCCCCCCTCACCTTTACGTTAGCTGAGGTCAACAGCAGGTCTCTCAGAGGGCTGTAGTGGTCAGATGAGAACACATGGTCCTCAGTGTAAACAATGTTTAAACGAAGAGAACCCAGCTCATCCACCTTCACAGGTTTCCCTCCATTATCCCTGGGCTGCAGAAAGTACCTAGGGAGGAGGGGAGGATGGAGAGAGAGGAGGGGAGGATGGAGAGAGAGAGAGGAGGGGAGGATGGAGAGAGAGAGAGGAGGGGAGGGGAGGATGGAGAGAGAGAGAGGAGGGGAGGATGGAGAGAGAGAGAGAGAGAGGAGGGGAGGATGGAGAGATAGAGAGAGCAGGGGAGGATGGAGAGAGAGAGGAGGGGAGGATGAAGAGAGAGAGAGAGAGGAGGGGAGGGGAGGATGGAGAGAGAGAGAGGAGGGGGGGATGGAGAGATAGAGAGAGAGGAGGGGAGGATGGAGAGAGAGAGGAGGGGAGGATGAAGAGAGAGAGAGAGAGAGGAGGGGAGGATGGAGAGAGAGAGAGGAGGGGAGGATGGAGAGATAGAGAGAGAGGAGGGGAGGATGAGAGAGAGAGAGAGAGAGGAGGGGAGGATGGAGAGAGAGAGAGGAGGGGAGGATGGAGAGAGAAAGAGAGGAGGGGAGGATGGAGAGAGAAAGAAGAGGGGAGGATGGAGAGAGAGAGAAAGAAGAGGGGAGGAT
>NC_092095.1:81763372-81769215 GCF_045679555.1 Salvelinus alpinus | reverse complement strand
CACACACACCTGCAGAAATGCCTATATGAACTGCGGGGCGCGGGGGGGTCAATGTGGAGTAAACTGTATGGGGGTCAATGTGGAATAAACTGTATGGTGATGGGGGGTCAATGTGGAATAAACTGTATGGGGGGTCAATGTGGAATAAACTGTATGGGGGGTCAATGTGGAATAAACTGTATGGTGATGGGGGGTCAATGTGGAGTAAACTGTATGGGGGTCAATGTGGAATAAACTGTATGGGGGGTCAATGTGGAATAAACTGTATGGGGGGTCAATGTGGAATAAACTGTATGGTGATGGGGGGTCAATGTGGAATAAACTGTATGGGGGGTCAATGTGGAATAAACTGTATGGGGGGTCAATGTGGAATAAACTGTATGGTGATGGGGGGTCAATGTGGAATAAACTGTATGGTGATGGGGTCAATGTGGAATAAACTGTATGGTGATGGGGGGGTCAATGTGGAATAAACTGTATGGTGATGGGGGGTCAATGTGGAATAAACTGTATGGTGATGGGGGGTCAATGTGGAATAAACTGTATGGGGGGTCAATGTGGAATAAACTGTATGGTGATGGGGGTCAATGTGGAATGAACTGTATGGTGATGGGGGGTCAATGTGGAATGAACTGTATGGTGATGGGGGGGGTCAATGTGGAATAAACTGTATGGTGATGGGGGGGTCAATGTGGAATAAACTGTATGGTGATGGGGGGGTCAATGTGGAATGAACTGTATGGTGATGGGGGGTCAATGTGGAATAAACTGTATGTGATGGGGGGGTCAATGTGGAATAAACTGTATGGTGATGGGGGGGTCAATGTGGAATGAACTGTATGGTGATGGGGGGTCAATGTGGAATAAACTGTATGGCGATGGGGGGGTCAATGTGGAATAAACAATTTGGGGGGGTCAATGTGGAATAAACTGTATGGTGATGGGGGGGGGTCAATGTAGTATGAAGTGTTTGGTGATGGGGGGGTCAATGTGGAATAAACTGTATGGTGATGGGGGGGTCAATGTGGAATAAACTGTATGGTGATGGGGGGGTCAATGTGGAATAAACTGTATGGTGATGGGGGAGGGTCAATGTAGTATGAACTGTATGGTGATGGGGGGGGTCAATGTGGAATAAACTGTATGGTGATGGGGGGGTCAATGTGGAATAAACTGTTTTGGGGGGGTCAATGTGGAATAAACTGTATGGTGATGGGGGGGTCAATGTGGAATAAACTGTATGGTGATGGGGGGTCAATGTGGAATAAACAATTTGGGGGGGTCAATGTGGAATAAACTGTATGGTGATGGGGGGTCAATGTGGAATAAACAATTTGGGGGGGTCAATGTGGAATAAACTGTATGGTGATGGGGGAGCGGCAATGTAGTATGAACTGTATGGTGATGGGGGGGTCAATGTGGAATAAACTGTATGGTGATGGGGGGTCAATGTGGAATAAACTGTATGGTGATGGGGGGGTCAATGTGGAATAAACTGTATGGTGATGGGGAGGTCAATGTGGAATAACCTGTATGGTGATGGGGGGTCAATGTGGAATAACCTGTATGGTGATGGGGGGGTCAATGTGGAATAAACTGTATGGTGATGGGGGGGTCAATGTGGAATAAACTGTATGGTGATGGGGAGGTCAATGTGGAATAACCTGTATGGTGATGGGGGAGGGTCAATGTGGAATAAACTGTATGGTGATGGGGAGGTCAATGTGGAATAACCTGTTTGGTGATGGGGGGGTCAATGTGGAATAAACTGTATGGTGATGGGGGGGTCAATGTGGAATAACCTGTTTGGTGATGGGGGGGTCAATGTGGAATAAACTGTATGGTGATGGGGGGGTCAATGTGGAATAAACTGTATGGTGATGGGGAGGTCAATGTGGAATAACCTGTATGGTGATGGGGGAGGGTCAATGTGGAATAAACTGTATGGTGATGGGGGGGTCAATGTGGAATAACCTGTTTGGTGATGGGGGGGTCAATGTGGAATAAACTGTATGGTGATGGGGGGGTCAATGTGGAATAAACTGTATGGTGATGGGGAGGTCAATGTGGAATAACCTGTATGGTGATGGGGGAGGGTCAATGTGGAATAAACTGTATGATGATGGGGGGGGGGTCAATGTGGAATAAACTGTTTTGGGGGGGTCAATGTAGAATAAACTGTATGGTGATGGGGGGTCAATGTGGAATAAACTGTATGGTGATGGGGGGTCAATGTGGAATAAACTGAATAGTGATGGGGGTGTCAACGTAGTATGAACTGTACACTGTGTGTGTGTGTGTGTGTGTGTGTGTGTGTGTGTGTGTGTGTGTGTGTGTGTGTGTGTGTGTGTGTGTGTGTGTGTGTGTGTGTGTGTGTGTGTGTGTGCTCGTACAGACCTGAACCTCTGAGTCTGCGCTGACGTGTTGCAGAGGGAACCAGGTGTCTTTACCATGATACCTCTGGAGGTCCTCCTTCTTCACTGCTACCTTACCTACACACACACACACACACACACACACACACACACACACACACACACACACACACACACACACACACACACACACACACACACACACACGCGCGCGCGCGCGCACACAGCAAAATTAGGTACAACACACACATGTTCGCACACCTGGTGTCAGAGCACAATTAGAGCTGCAGTCAACTAATCACAACAGACAGACAGACAGACAGACAGACAGACAGCAGCAGACAGACAGACAGACAGACAGACAGACAGCACAGACAGACTCTCTCTCTCTGTCTCTCTGTCTCTGTCTCTGTCTCTCTCTCTCTGTCTCTCTCTGTCTCTCTCTCTCTCTGTCTCTCTCTGTCTCTGTCTCTGTCTCTCTCTCTCTCCCCCCTCCCTCTCTCTCCCTCTCTCTCTCTCTCTCTCTCTCTCTCTCTCTCTCCCTCTCTCTCTCTCTCAGAATACTGCAGACCTGCAGAAAAACAGTTTGTTTGTTTGGCTGTTGAGCTGAAAGCTGCATCAGAACAATGATGAACTGTCTGTTCCCACAGCCTCCTTGTGCCTGTTACCATGGGAACCAACGCAGCACAGCCAATCACAGCCTAAACAGACCGTTAAACACCTGTGTCTCATTAAGCTTAGCGGAGTTGCCAACAACCGGTTTTCAGGGATACGGCTAATTCAACCTAGCTTCCTTTTCATCTGAAAACCCGGAAGTGGGAACGCCAATCAGACGTTTCCTGTTAGGGTTTCATCAGCAGAGCCGTCCAATCACAAGAAGAGAAGCAGGGAGCGGTGTCACAGGAGCCGTAGTGGACGAGAGGTGAGTTTGACATGGTCTGTTGGACCAATAGGATCAGGCGTTACTCACCGATGCTGGAGTCCCTCCTGAACACGTCCCTGTCGAAGATGTAGAAGGACAGATGGCGGAAACTACGGGGGATTTCACAATAAAAGTCCTCTCCATAGAAAGGGCTGCAGAGGAGAGAAAAAACAACGTCAATAAATCTTAGTCTACAAACGAAACAAAAAGTTGGTGATCTGTTAAAACAAGCATCTACATTGAACAGGGTAGCTGTGAGCTGAAGGACCATCTACATTGTACAGGGTAGCTGTGAGCTGAAGGACCATCTACATTGAACAGGGTAGCTGTGAGCTGAAGGACCATCTACATTGAACAGGGTAGCTGTGAGCTGAAGGACCATCTACATTGAACAGGGTAGCTGTGAGCTGAAGGACCATCTACATTGAACAGGGTAGCTGTGAGCTGAAGGACCATCTACATTGAACAGGGTAGCTGTGAGCTGAAGGACCATCTACATTGACAGGGTAGCTGTAGCCTGAGCTGAAGGACCATCTACATTGAACAGGGTAGCTGTGAGCTGAAGGACCATCTACATTGAACAGGGTAGCTGTGAGCTGAAGGACCATCTACATTGAACAGGGTAGCTGTGAGCTGAAGGACCATCTACATTGAACAGGGTAGCTGTGAGCTGAAGGACCATCTACATTGAACAGGGTAGCTGTGAGCTGAAGGACCATCTACATTGAACAGGGTAGCTGTGAGCTGAAGGACCATCTACATTGAACAGGGTAGCTGTGAGCTGAAGGACCATCTACATTGAACAGGGTAGCTGTGAGCTGAAGGACCATCTACATTGAACAGGGTAGCTGTGAGCTGAAGGACCATCTACATTGAACAGGGTAGCTGTGAGCTGAAGGACCATCTACATTGAACAGGGTAGCTGTGAGCTGAAGGACCATCTACATTGAACAGGGTAGCTGTGAGCTGAAGGACCATCTACATTGAACAGGGTAGCTGTGAGCTGAAGGACCATCTACATTGAACAGGGTAGCTGTGAGCTGAAGGACCATCTACATTGAACAGGGTAGCTGTGAGCTGAAGGACCATCTACATTGAACAGGGTAGCTGTGAGCTGAAGGACCATCTACATTGAACAGGGTAGATGTGAGCTGAAGGACCATCTACATTGAACAGGGTAGCTGTGAGCTGAAGAGACCATCTACATTGAACAGGGTAGTCCTGTGAGCTGAAGGACCATCTACATTGAACAGGGTAGCTGTGAGCTGAAGGACCATCTACATTGAACAGGGTAGCTGTGAGCTGAAGGACCATCTACATTGAACAGGGTAGATGTGAGCTGAAGGACCATCTACATTGAACAGGGTAGCTGTGAGCTGAAGGACCATCTACATTGAACAGGGTAGATGTGAGCTGAAGGACCATCTACATTGAACAGGGTAGCTGTGAGCTGAAGGAACCATCTACATTGAACAGGGTAGCTGTGAGCTGAAGGACCATCTACATTGAACAGGGTAGCTGTGAGCTGAAGGACCATCTACATTGAACAGGGTAGCTGTGAGCTGAAGGACCATCTACATTGAACAGGGTAGCTGTGAGCTGAAGGACCATCTACATTGAACAGGGTAGCTGTGAGCTGAAGGACCATCTACATTGAACAGGGTAGCTGTGAGCTGAAGAACCATCTACATTGAACAGGGTAGCTGTGAGCTGAAGAACCATCTACATTGAACAGGGTAGCTGTGAGCTGAAGGACCATCTACATTGAACAGGGTAGCTGTGAGCTGAAGGACCATCTACATTGAACAGGGTAGCTGTGAGCTGAAGGACCATCTACATTGAACAGGGTAGCTGTGAGCTGAAGGACCATCTACATTGAACAGGGTAGCTGTGAGCTGAAGAACCATCTACATTGAACAGGGTAGCTGTGAGCTGAAGGACCATCTACATTGAACAGGGTAGCTGTGAGCTGAAGGACCATCTACATTGAACAGGGTAGCTGTGAGCTGAAGGACCATCTACATTGAACAGGGTAGCTGTGAGCTGAAGGACCATCTACATTGAACAGGGTAGCTGTGAGCTGAAGGACCATCTACATTGAACAGGGTAGCTGTGAGCTGAAGGACCATCTACATTGAACAGGGTAGCTGTGAGCTGAAGGACCATCTACATTGAACAGGGTAGATGTGAGCTGAAGGACCATCTACATTGAACAGGGTAGCTGTGAGCTGAAGGACCATCTACATTGAACAGGGTAGCTGTGAGCTGAAGGACCATCTACATTGAACAGGGTAGCTGTGAGCTGAAGGACCATCTACATTGAACAGGGTAGCTGTGAGCTGAAGGACCATCTACATTGAACAGGGTAGATGTGAGCTGAAGGACCATCTACATTGAACAGGGTAGCTGTGAGCTGAAGGACCATCTACATTGAACAGGGTAGATGTGAGCTGAAGGACCATCTACATTGAACAGGGTAGCTGTGAGCTGAAGAACCATCTACATTGAACAGGGTAGCTGTGAGCTGAAGGACCATCTACATTGAA
>NC_092095.1:81723372-81758372 GCF_045679555.1 Salvelinus alpinus | reverse complement strand
CTTCATCCAGTCACTTCATCCTGTCACTTCATCCTGTCACTTCCTCCTGTCACTTCATCCAGTCACTTCATCCTGTCACTACATCCTGTCACTTTATCGTCTCACTAGTGTGAATGGGTGACTCTAACCATACTGTATTGTGAATGGGTGATTCTAACCATACTGTATTGTGAATGGGTGATTCTAACCATACTGTATTGTGAATGGGTGACTCTAGCCATACTGTATTGTGAATGGGTGACTCTAACCATACTGTATTGTGAATAGGTGACTCTAGCCATACTGTATTGTGAATGGGTGACTCTAACCATACTGTATTGTGAATAGGTGACTCTAGCCATACTGTATTGTGAATGGGTGACTCTAACCATACTGTGTTGTGAATGGGTGACTCTAACCATACTGTATTGTGAATAGGTGACTCTAGCCATACTGTATTGTGAATGGGTGATTCTAACCATACTGTATTGTGAATGGGTGACTCTAGCATACTGTATTGTGAATGGGTGACTCTAACCATACTGTATTGTGAATGGGTGACTCTAACCATACTGTATTGTGAATGGGTGACTCTAACCATACTGTATTGTGAATGGGTGACTCTAACTATACTGTATTGTGAATGGGTGACTCTAACCATACTGTATTGTGAATGGGTGACTCTAACTATACCGTATTGTGAATGGGTGACTCTAACCATACTGTATTGTGAATGGGTGACTCTAACCATACTGTATTGTGAATGGGTGACTCTAACCATACTGTATTGTGAATGGGTGACTCTAACCATACTGTATTGTGAATGGGTGACTCTAACCATACTGTAGTGTGAATGGGTGACTCTAGCCATACTGTATTGTGAATGGGTGACTCTAACCATACTGTATTGTGAATGGGTGACTCTAACCATACTGTATTGTGAATGGGTGACTCTAACCATACTGTATTGTGAATGGGTGACTCTAACCATACTGTATTGTGAATGGGTGACTCTAACCATACTGTATTGTGAATGGGTGACTCTAGCCATACTGTATTGTGAATGGGTGACTCTAACCACACTGTATTGTGAATGGGTGACTCTAGCCATACTGTATTGTGAATGGGTGACTCTAGCCATACTGTATTGTGAATGGGTGACTCTAGCCATACTGTATTGTGAATGGGTGACTCTAACCATACTGTATTGTGAATGGGTGACTCTAGCCATACTGTATTGTGAATGGGTGACTCTAACCATACTGTATTGTGAATGGGTGACTTTAACCATACTGTATTGTGAATGGGTGACTTTAACCATACTGTATTGTGAATGGGTGACTCTAACCATACTGTATTGTGAATAGGTGACTCTAGCCATACTGTATTGTGAATGGGTGACTCTAACCATACTGTATTGTGAATGGGTGACTCTAGCCATACTGTATTGTGAATGGGTGACTCTAGCCATACTGTATTGTGAATGGGTGACTAGCCATACTGTATTGTGAATGGGTGACTTTAACCATACTGTATTGTGAATGGGTGACTCTAACCATACTGTATTGTGAATGGGTGACTCTAACCATACTGTATTGTGAATGGGTGACTCTAACCATACTGTATTGTGAATGGGTGACTCTAACCATACTGTATTGTGAATGGGTGACTCTAACCATACTGTATTGTGAATGGGTGACTCTAACCATACTGTATTGTGAATGGGTGACTCTAACCATACTGTATTGTGAATGGGTGACTCTAGCCATACTGTATTGTGAATGGGTGACTCTAACCATACTGTATTGTGAATGGGTGACTCTAACCATACTGTATTGTGAATGGGTGACTCTAACCATACTGTATTGTGAATGGGTGACTCTAGCCATACTGTATTGTGAATGGGTGACTAACCACACTGTATTGTGAATGGGTGACTCTAACCATACTGTATTGTGAATGGGTGACTCTAACCATACTGTATTGTGAATGGGTGACTCTAACCATACTGTATTGTGAATGGGTGACTCTAACCATACTGTATTGTGAATGGGTGACTCTAACCATACTGTATTGTGAATGGGTGACTCTAACCATACTGTATTGTGAATGGGTGACTCTAACCATACTGTATTGTGAATGGGTGACTCTAACCATACTGTATTGTGAATGGGTGACTCTAACCATACTGTATTGTGAATGGGTGACTCTAGCCCTACTGTATTGTGAATGGGTGACTCTAACCATACTGTATTGTGAATGGGTGACTCTAGCCATACTGTATTGTGAATGGGTGACTCTAACCATACTGTATTGTGAATGGGTGACTCTAACCACACTGTATTGTGAATGGGTGACTCTAACCACACTGTATTGTGAATGGGTGACTCTAACCATACTGTATTGTGAATGGGTGACTCTAACCATACTGTATTGTGAATGGGTGACTCTAACTATACTGTATTGTGAATGGGTGACTCTAACCATACTGTATTGTGAATGGGTGACTCTAACCATACTGTATTGTGAATGGGTGACTCTAGCCATACTGTATTGTGAATGGGTGACTAACCACACTGTATTGTGAATGGGTGACTCTAGCCATACTGTATTGTGAATGGGTGACTCTAGCCATACTGTATTGTGAATGGGTGACTCTAGCCATACTGTATTGTGAATGGGTGACTCTAACCATACTGTATTGTGAATGGGTGACTCTAGCCATACTGTATTGTGAATGGGTGACTCTAACCATACTGTATTGTGAATGGGTGACTTTAACCATACTGTATTGTGAATGGGTGACTCTAACCATACTGTATTGTGAATGGGTGACTCTAACCATACTGTATTGTGAATGGGTGACTCTAGCCATACTGTATTGTGAATGGGTGACTCTAGCCATACTGTATTGTGAATGGGTGACTCTAGCCATACTGTATTGTGAATGGGTGACTCTAACCATACTGTATTGTGAATGGGTGACTCTAGCCATACTGTATTGTGAATGGGTGACTCTAACCATACTGTATTGTGAATGGGTGACTTTAACCATACTGTATTGTGAATGGGTGACTCTAACCATACTGTATTGTGAATGGGTGACTCTAACCATACTGTATTGTGAATGGGTGACTCTAACCATACTGTATTGTGAATGGGTGACTCTAACCATACTGTATTGTGAATGGGTGACTCTAACCATACTGTATTGTGAATGGGTGACTCTAACCATACTGTATTGTGAATGGGTGACTCTGACCATACTGTATTGTGAATGGGTGACTCTAACCATACTGTATTGTGAATGGGTGACTCTAACCATACTGTATTGTTAATGGGTGACTCTAACCATACTGTATTGTGAATGGGTGACTCTAACCATACTGTATTGTGAATGGGTGACTCTAACCATACTGTATTGTTAATGGGTGACTCTAACCATACTGTATTGTTAATGGGTGACTCTAACCATACTGTATTGTTAATGGGTGACTCTAACCATACTGTATTGTGAATGGGTGACTCTAGCCATACTGTATTGTGAATGGGTGACTCTAACCATACTGTATTGTGAATGGGTGACTCTAGCCATACTGTATTGTGAATGGGTGACTCTAACCATACTGTATTGTGAATGGGTGACTTTAACCATACTGTATTGTGAATGGGTGACTCTAACCATACTGTATTGTGAATGGGTGACTCTAACCATACTGTATTGTGAATGGGTGACTCTAACCATACTGTATTGTGAATGGGTGACTTTAACCATACTGTATTGTGAATGGGTGACTTTAACCATACTGTATTGTGAATGGGTGACTCTAACCATACTGTATTGTGAATGGGTGACTCTAACCATACTGTATTGTGAATGGGTGACTCTAGCCATACTGTATTGTGAATGGGTGACTCTAGCCATACTGTATTGTGAATGGGTGACTCTAACCATACTGTATTGTGAATGGGTGACTCTAACCATACTGTATTGTTAATGGGTGACTCTAACCATACTGTATTGTTAATGGGTGACTCTAACCATACTGTATTGTTAATGGGTGACTCTAACCATACTGTATTGTTAATGGGTGACTCTAGCCATACTGTATTGTGAATGGGTGACTCTAACCATACTGTATTGTGAATGGGTGACTCTAGCCATACTGTATTGTGAATGGGTGACTCTAACCATACTGTATTGTGAATGGGTGACTTTAACCATACTGTATTGTGAATGGGTGACTCTAACCATACTGTATTGTGAATGGGTGACTCTAACCATACTGTATTGTGAATGGGTGACTCTAACCATACTGTATTGTGAATGGGTGACTCTAACCATACTGTATTGTGAATGGGTGACTCTAACCATACTGTATTGTGAATGGGTGACTCTAACCATACTGTATTGTGAATGGGTGACTCTAACCATACTGTATTGTGAATGGGTGACTCTAACCATACTGTATTGTGAATGGGTGACTCTAACCATACTGTATTGTGAATGGGTGACTCTAACCATACTGTATTGTTAATGGGTGACTCTAACCATACTGTATTGTTAATGGGTGACTCTAACCATACTGTATTGTTAATGGGTGACTCTAACCATACTGTATTGTTAATGGGTGACTCTAGCCATACTGTATTGTGAATGGGTGACTCTAACCATACTGTATTGTGAATGGGTGACTCTAGCCATACTGTATTGTGAATGGGTGACTCTAACCATACTGTATTGTTAATGGGTGACGCTAACCATACTGTATTGTTAATGGGTGACTCTAACCATACTGTATTGTTAATGGGTGACTCTAGCCATACTGTATTGTGAATGGGTGACTCTAACCATACTGTATTGTGAATGGGTGACTCTAGCCATACTGTATTGTGAATGGGTGACTCTAACCATACTGTATTGTGAATGGGTGACTTTAACCATACTGTATTGTGAATGGGTGACTCTAACCATACTGTATTGTGAATGGGTGACTCTAACCATACTGTATTGTGAATGGGTGACTCTAACCATACTGTATTGTGAATGGGTGACTCTAACCATACTGTATTGTTAATGGGTGACTCTAACCATACTGTATTGTGAATGGGTGACTCTAACCATACTGTATTGTGAATGGGTGACTCTAACCATACTGTATTGTGAATGGGTGACTCTAACCATACTGTATTGTGAATGGGTGACTCTAACCATACTGTATTGTGAATGGGTGACTCTAACCATACTGTATTGTGAATGGGTGACTCTAACCATACTGTATTGTGAATGGGTGACTCTAACCATACTGTATTGTGAATGGGTGACTCTAACCATACTGTATTGTTAATGGGTGACTCTAACCATACTGTATTGTTAATGGGTGACTCTAACCATACTGTATTGTTAATGGGTGACTCTAACCATACTGTATTGTTAATGGGTGACTCTAGCCATACTGTATTGTGAATGGGTGACTCTAACCATACTGTATTGTGAATGGGTGACTCTAGCCATACTGTATTGTGAATGGGTGACTCTAACCATACTGTATTGTGAATGGGTGACTTTAACCATACTGTATTGTGAATGGGTGACTCTAACCATACTGTATTGTGAATGGGTGACTCTAACCATACTGTATTGTGAATGGGTGACTCTAACCATACTGTATTGTGAATGGGTGACTCTAACCATACTGTATTGTGAATGGGTGACTCTAACCATACTGTATTGTGAATGGGTGACTCTAGCCATACTGTATTGTGAATGGGTGACTCTAACCATACTGTATTGTGAATGGGTGACTCTAGCCATACTGTATTGTGAATAGGTGACTCTAGCCATACTGTATTGTGAATGGGTGACTCTAACCATACTGTATTGTGAATAGGTGACTCTAGCCATACTGTATTGTGAATGGGTGACTCTAACCATACTGTGTTGTGAATGGGTGACTCTAACCATACTGTATTGTGAATAGGTGACTCTAGCCATACTGTATTGTGAATGGGTGATTCTAACCATACTGTATTGTGAATGGGTGACTCTAGCATACTGTATTGTGAATGGGTGACTCTAACCATACTGTATTGTGAATGGGTGACTCTAACCATACTGTATTGTGAATGGGTGACTCTAACCATACTGTATTGTGAATGGGTGACTCTAACTATACTGTATTGTGAATGGGTGACTCTAACCATACTGTATTGTGAATGGGTGACTCTAACTATACCGTATTGTGAATGGGTGACTCTAACCATACTGTATTGTGAATGGGTGACTCTAACCATACTGTATTGTGAATGGGTGACTCTAACCATACTGTATTGTGAATGGGTGACTCTAACCATACTGTATTGTGAATGGGTGACTCTAACCATACTGTAGTGTGAATGGGTGACTCTAGCCATACTGTATTGTGAATGGGTGACTCTAACCATACTGTATTGTGAATGGGTGACTCTAACCATACTGTATTGTGAATGGGTGACTCTAACCATACTGTATTGTGAATGGGTGACTCTAACCATACTGTATTGTGAATGGGTGACTCTAACCATACTGTATTGTGAATGGGTGACTCTAGCCATACTGTATTGTGAATGGGTGACTAACCACACTGTATTGTGAATGGGTGACTCTAGCCATACTGTATTGTGAATGGGTGACTCTAGCCATACTGTATTGTGAATGGGTGACTCTAGCCATACTGTATTGTGAATGGGTGACTCTAACCATACTGTATTGTGAATGGGTGACTCTAGCCATACTGTATTGTGAATGGGTGACTCTAACCATACTGTATTGTGAATGGGTGACTTTAACCATACTGTATTGTGAATGGGTGACTTTAACCATACTGTATTGTGAATGGGTGACTCTAACCATACTGTATTGTGAATAGGTGACTCTAGCCATACTGTATTGTGAATGGGTGACTCTAACCATACTGTATTGTGAATGGGTGACTCTAGCCATACTGTATTGTGAATGGGTGACTCTAGCCATACTGTATTGTGAATGGGTGACTAGCCATACTGTATTGTGAATGGGTGACTTTAACCATACTGTATTGTGAATGGGTGACTCTAACCATACTGTATTGTGAATGGGTGACTCTAACCATACTGTATTGTGAATGGGTGACTCTAACCATACTGTATTGTGAATGGGTGACTCTAACCATACTGTATTGTGAATGGGTGACTCTAACCATACTGTATTGTGAATGGGTGACTCTAACCATACTGTATTGTGAATGGGTGACTCTAACCATACTGTATTGTGAATGGGTGACTCTAGCCATACTGTATTGTGAATGGGTGACTCTAACCATACTGTATTGTGAATGGGTGACTCTAACCATACTGTATTGTGAATGGGTGACTCTAACCATACTGTATTGTGAATGGGTGACTCTAGCCATACTGTATTGTGAATGGGTGACTAACCACACTGTATTGTGAATGGGTGACTCTAACCATACTGTATTGTGAATGGGTGACTCTAACCATACTGTATTGTGAATGGGTGACTCTAACCATACTGTATTGTGAATGGGTGACTCTTACCATACTGTATTGTGAATGGGTGACTCTAACCATACTGTATTGTGAATGGGTGACTCTAACCATACTGTATTGTGAATGGGTGACTCTAACCATACTGTATTGTGAATGGGTGACTCTAACCATACTGTATTGTGAATGGGTGACTCTAACCATACTGTATTGTGAATGGGTGACTCTAGCCCTACTGTATTGTGAATGGGTGACTCTAACCATACTGTATTGTGAATGGGTGACTCTAGCCATACTGTATTGTGAATGGGTGACTCTAACCATACTGTATTCTGAATGGGTGACTCTAACCACACTGTATTGTGAATGGGTGACTCTAACCACACTGTATTGTGAATGGGTGACTCTAACCATACTGTATTGTGAATGGGTGACTCTAACCATACTGTATTGTGAATGGGTGACTCTAACTATACTGTATTGTGAATGGGTGACTCTAACCATACTGTATTGTGAATGGGTGACTCTAACCATACTGTATTGTGAATGGGTGACTCTAGCCATACTGTATTGTGAATGGGTGACTAACCACACTGTATTGTGAATGGGTGACTCTAGCCATACTGTATTGTGAATGGGTGACTCTAGCCATACTGTATTGTGAATGGGTGACTCTAGCCATACTGTATTGTGAATGGGTGACTCTAACCATACTGTATTGTGAATGGGTGACTCTAGCCATACTGTATTGTGAATGGGTGACTCTAACCATACTGTATTGTGAATGGGTGACTTTAACCATACTGTATTGTGAATGGGTGACTCTAACCATACTGTATTGTGAATGGGTGACTCTAACCATACTGTATTGTGAATGGGTGACTCTAGCCATACTGTATTGTGAATGGGTGACTCTAGCCATACTGTATTGTGAATGGGTGACTCTAGCCATACTGTATTGTGAATGGGTGACTCTAACCATACTGTATTGTGAATGGGTGACTCTAGCCATACTGTATTGTGAATGGGTGACTCTAACCATACTGTATTGTGAATGGGTGACTTTAACCATACTGTATTGTGAATGGGTGACTCTAACCATACTGTATTGTGAATGGGTGACTCTAACCATACTGTATTGTGAATGGGTGACTCTAACCATACTGTATTGTGAATGGGTGACTCTAACCATACTGTATTGTGAATGGGTGACTCTAACCATACTGTATTGTGAATGGGTGACTCTGACCATACTGTATTGTGAATGGGTGACTCTAACCATACTGTATTGTGAATGGGTGACTCTAACCATACTGTATTGTTAATGGGTGACTCTAACCATACTGTATTGTGAATGGGTGACTCTAACCATACTGTATTGTGAATGGGTGACTCTAACCATACTGTATTGTTAATGGGTGACGCTAACCATACTGTATTGTTAATGGGTGACTCTAACCATACTGTATTGTTAATGGGTGACTCTAGCCATACTGTATTGTGAATGGGTGACTCTAACCATACTGTATTGTGAATGGGTGACTCTAGCCATACTGTATTGTGAATGGGTGACTCTAACCATACTGTATTGTGAATGGGTGACTTTAACCATACTGTATTGTGAATGGGTGACTCTAACCATACTGTATTGTGAATGGGTGACTCTAACCATACTGTATTGTGAATGGGTGACTCTAACCATACTGTATTGTGAATGGGTGACTCTAACCATACTGTATTGTTAATGGGTGACTCTAACCATACTGTATTGTGAATGGGTGACTCTAACCATACTGTATTGTGAATGGGTGACTCTAACCATACTGTATTGTGAATGGGTGACTCTAACCATACTGTATTGTGAATGGGTGACTCTAACCATACTGTATTGTGAATGGGTGACTCTAACCATACTGTATTGTGAATGGGTGACTCTAACCATACTGTATTGTGAATGGGTGACTCTAACCATACTGTATTGTGAATGGGTGACTCTAACCATACTGTATTGTTAATGGGTGACTCTAACCATACTGTATTGTTAATGGGTGACTCTAACCATACTGTATTGTTAATGGGTGACTCTAACCATACTGTATTGTTAATGGGTGACTCTAGCCATACTGTATTGTGAATGGGTGACTCTAACCATACTGTATTGTGAATGGGTGACTCTAGCCATACTGTATTGTGAATGGGTGACTCTAACCATACTGTATTGTGAATGGGTGACTTTAACCATACTGTATTGTGAATGGGTGACTCTAACCATACTGTATTGTGAATGGGTGACTCTAACCATACTGTATTGTGAATGGGTGACTCTAACCATACTGTATTGTGAATGGGTGACTCTAACCATACTGTATTGTGAATGGGTGACTCTAACCATACTGTATTGTGAATGGGTGACTCTAACCATACTGTATTGTGAATGGGTGACTCTAACCATACTGTATTGTGAATGGGTGACTCTAACCATACTGTATTGTGAATGGGTGACTCTAACCATACTGTATTGTGAATGGGTGACTCTAACCATACTGTATTGTTAATGGGTGACTCTAACCATACTGTATTGTTAATGGGTGACTCTAACCATACTGTATTGTTAATGGGTGACTCTAACCATACTGTATTGTTAATGGGTGACTCTAGCCATACTGTATTGTGAATGGGTGACTCTAACCATACTGTATTGTGAATGGGTGACTCTAGCCATACTGTATTGTGAATGGGTGACTCTAACCATACTGTATTGTTAATGGGTGACGCTAACCATACTGTATTGTTAATGGGTGACTCTAACCATACTGTATTGTTAATGGGTGACTCTAGCCATACTGTATTGTGAATGGGTGACTCTAACCATACTGTATTGTGAATGGGTGACTCTAGCCATACTGTATTGTGAATGGGTGACTCTAACCATACTGTATTGTGAATGGGTGACTTTAACCATACTGTATTGTGAATGGGTGACTCTAACCATACTGTATTGTGAATGGGTGACTCTAACCATACTGTATTGTGAATGGGTGACTCTAACCATACTGTATTGTGAATGGGTGACTCTAACCATACTGTATTGTTAATGGGTGACTCTAACCATACTGTATTGTGAATGGGTGACTCTAACCATACTGTATTGTGAATGGGTGACTCTAACCATACTGTATTGTGAATGGGTGACTCTAACCATACTGTATTGTGAATGGGTGACTCTAACCATACTGTATTGTGAATGGGTGACTCTAACCATACTGTATTGTGAATGGGTGACTCTAACCATACTGTATTGTGAATGGGTGACTCTAACCATACTGTATTGTGAATGGGTGACTCTAACCATACTGTATTGTTAATGGGTGACTCTAACCATACTGTATTGTTAATGGGTGACTCTAACCATACTGTATTGTTAATGGGTGACTCTAACCATACTGTATTGTTAATGGGTGACTCTAGCCATACTGTATTGTGAATGGGTGACTCTAACCATACTGTATTGTGAATGGGTGACTCTAGCCATACTGTATTGTGAATGGGTGACTCTAACCATACTGTATTGTGAATGGGTGACTTTAACCATACTGTATTGTGAATGGGTGACTCTAACCATACTGTATTGTGAATGGGTGACTCTAACCATACTGTATTGTGAATGGGTGACTCTAACCATACTGTATTGTGAATGGGTGACTCTAGCCATACTGTATTGTGAATGGGTGACTCTAGCCATACTGTATTGTGAATGGGTGACTCTAGCCATACTGTATTGTGAATGGGTGACTCTAACCATACTGTATTGTGAATGGGTGACTCTAGCCATACTGTATTGTGAATGGGTGACTCTAACCATACTGTATTGTGAATGGGTGACTTTAACCATACTGTATTGTGAATGGGTGACTCTAACCATACTGTATTGTGAATGGGTGACTCTAACCATACTGTATTGTGAATGGGTGACTCTAACCATACTGTATTGTGAATGGGTGACTCTAACCATACTGTATTGTGAATGGGTGACTCTAACCATACTGTATTGTGAATGGGTGACTCTGACCATACTGTATTGTGAATGGGTGACTCTAACCATACTGTATTGTGAATGGGTGACTCTAACCATACTGTATTGTTAATGGGTGACTCTAACCATACTGTATTGTGAATGGGTGACTCTAACCATACTGTATTGTGAATGGGTGACTCTAACCATACTGTATTGTTAATGGGTGACGCTAACCATACTGTATTGTTAATGGGTGACTCTAACCATACTGTATTGTTAATGGGTGACTCTAGCCATACTGTATTGTGAATGGGTGACTCTAACCATACTGTATTGTGAATGGGTGACTCTAGCCATACTGTATTGTGAATGGGTGACTCTAACCATACTGTATTGTGAATGGGTGACTTTAACCATACTGTATTGTGAATGGGTGACTCTAACCATACTGTATTGTGAATGGGTGACTCTAACCATACTGTATTGTGAATGGGTGACTCTAACCATACTGTATTGTGAATGGGTGACTCTAACCATACTGTATTGTTAATGGGTGACTCTAACCATACTGTATTGTGAATGGGTGACTCTAACCATACTGTATTGTGAATGGGTGACTCTAACCATACTGTATTGTGAATGGGTGACTCTAACCATACTGTATTGTGAATGGGTGACTCTAACCATACTGTATTGTGAATGGGTGACTCTAACCATACTGTATTGTGAATGGGTGACTCTAACCATACTGTATTGTGAATGGGTGACTCTAACCATACTGTATTGTGAATGGGTGACTCTAACCATACTGTATTGTTAATGGGTGACTCTAACCATACTGTATTGTTAATGGGTGACTCTAACCATACTGTATTGTTAATGGGTGACTCTAACCATACTGTATTGTTAATGGGTGACTCTAGCCATACTGTATTGTGAATGGGTGACTCTAACCATACTGTATTGTGAATGGGTGACTCTAGCCATACTGTATTGTGAATGGGTGACTCTAACCATACTGTATTGTGAATGGGTGACTTTAACCATACTGTATTGTGAATGGGTGACTCTAACCATACTGTATTGTGAATGGGTGACTCTAACCATACTGTATTGTGAATGGGTGACTCTAACCATACTGTATTGTGAATGGGTGACTCTAACCATACTGTATTGTGAATGGGTGACTCTAACCATACTGTATTGTGAATGGGTGACTCTAACCATACTGTATTGTGAATGGGTGACTCTAACCATACTGTATTGTGAATGGGTGACTCTAACCATACTGTATTGTGAATGGGTGACTCTAACCATACTGTATTGTGAATGGGTGACTCTAACCATACTGTATTGTTAATGGGTGACTCTAACCATACTGTATTGTTAATGGGTGACTCTAACCATACTGTATTGTTAATGGGTGACTCTAACCATACTGTATTGTTAATGGGTGACTCTAGCCATACTGTATTGTGAATGGGTGACTCTAACCATACTGTATTGTGAATGGGTGACTCTAGCCATACTGTATTGTGAATGGGTGACTCTAACCATACTGTATTGTTAATGGGTGACGCTAACCATACTGTATTGTTAATGGGTGACTCTAACCATACTGTATTGTTAATGGGTGACTCTAGCCATACTGTATTGTGAATGGGTGACTCTAACCATACTGTATTGTGAATGGGTGACTCTAGCCATACTGTATTGTGAATGGGTGACTCTAACCATACTGTATTGTGAATGGGTGACTTTAACCATACTGTATTGTGAATGGGTGACTCTAACCATACTGTATTGTGAATGGGTGACTCTAACCATACTGTATTGTGAATGGGTGACTCTAACCATACTGTATTGTGAATGGGTGACTCTAACCATACTGTATTGTTAATGGGTGACTCTAACCATACTGTATTGTGAATGGGTGACTCTAACCATACTGTATTGTGAATGGGTGACTCTAACCATACTGTATTGTGAATGGGTGACTCTAACCATACTGTATTGTGAATGGGTGACTCTAACCATACTGTATTGTGAATGGGTGACTCTAACCATACTGTATTGTGAATGGGTGACTCTAACCATACTGTATTGTGAATGGGTGACTCTAACCATACTGTATTGTGAATGGGTGACTCTAACCATACTGTATTGTTAATGGGTGACTCTAACCATACTGTATTGTTAATGGGTGACTCTAACCATACTGTATTGTTAATGGGTGACTCTAACCATACTGTATTGTTAATGGGTGACTCTAGCCATACTGTATTGTGAATGGGTGACTCTAACCATACTGTATTGTGAATGGGTGACTCTAGCCATACTGTATTGTGAATGGGTGACTCTAACCATACTGTATTGTGAATGGGTGACTTTAACCATACTGTATTGTGAATGGGTGACTCTAACCATACTGTATTGTGAATGGGTGACTCTAACCATACTGTATTGTGAATGGGTGACTCTAACCATACTGTATTGTGAATGGGTGACTCTAACCATACTGTATTGTGAATGGGTGACTCTAACCATACTGTATTGTGAATGGGTGACTCTAACCATACTGTATTGTGAATGGGTGACTCTAACCATACTGTATTGTGAATGGGTGACTCTAACCATACTGTATTGTGAATGGGTGACTCTAACCATACTGTATTGTGAATGGGTGACTCTAACCATACTGTATTGTTAATGGGTGACTCTAACCATACTGTATTGTTAATGGGTGACTCTAACCATACTGTATTGTTAATGGGTGACTCTAACCATACTGTATTGTTAATGGGTGACTCTAGCCATACTGTATTGTGAATGGGTGACTCTAACCATACTGTATTGTGAATGGGTGACTCTAGCCATACTGTATTGTGAATGGGTGACTCTAACCATACTGTATTGTGAATGGGTGACTTTAACCATACTGTATTGTGAATGGGTGACTCTAACCATACTGTATTGTGAATGGGTGACTCTAACCATACTGTATTGTGAATGGGTGACTCTAACCATACTGTATTGTGAATGGGTGACTCTAACCATACTGTATTGTTAATGGGTGACTTTAACCATACTGTATTGTGAATGGGTGACTCTAACCATACTGTATTGTTAATGGGTGACTCTAACCATACTGTATTGTGAATGGGTGACTCTAACCATACTGTATTGTGAATGGGTGACTCTAACCATACTGTATTGTTAATGGGTGACTCTAACCATACTGTATTGTTAATGGGTGACTCTAACCATACTGTATTGTGAATGGGTGACTCTAACCATACTGTATTGTTAATGGGTGACTCTAACCATACTGTATTGTTAATGGGTGACTCTAACCATACTGTATTGTGAATGGGTGACTCTAACCATACTGTATTGTTAATGGGTGACTAACCATACTGTATTGTTAATGGGTGACTCTAACCATACTGTATTGTGAATGGGTGACTCTAACCATACTGTATTGTGAATGGGTGACTCTAGCCCTACTGTATTGTGAATGGGTGACTCTAACCATACTGTATTGTGAATGGGTGACTCTAACCATACTGTATTGTTAATGGGTGACTAACCATACTGTATTGTTAATGGGTGACTCTAACCATACTGTATTGTGAATGGGTGACTCTAACCATACTGTATTGTGAATGGGTGACTCTAGCCCTACTGTATTGTGAATGGGTGACTCTAACCATACTGTATTGTGAATGGGTGACTCTAACCATACTGTAGTGTGAATGGGTGACTCTAGCCATACTGTATTGTGAATGGGTGACTCTAGCCATACTGTATTGTGAATGGGTGACTAACCACACTGTATTGTGAATGGGTGACTCTAGCCATACTGTATTGTGAATGGGTGACTCTAGCCATACTGTATTGTGAATGGGTGACTCTAGCCATACTGTATTGTGAATGGGTGACTCTAACCATACTGTATTGTGAATGGGTGACTCTAGCCATACTGTATTGTGAATGGGTGACTCTAACCATACTGTATTGTGAATGGGTGACTTTAACCATACTGTATTGTGAATGGGTGACTTTAACCATACTGTATTGTGAATGGGTGACTCTAACCATACTGTATTGTGAATAGGTGACTCTAGCCATACTGTATTGTGAATGGGTGACTCTAACCATACTGTATTGTGAATGGGTGACTCTAGCCATACTGTATTGTGAATGGGTGACTCTAGCCATACTGTATTGTGAATGGGTGACTCTAGCCATACTGTATTGTGAATGGGTGACTTTAACCATACTGTATTGTGAATGGGTGACTCTAACCATACTGTATTGTTAATGGGTGACTCTAACCATACTGTATTGTGAATGGGTGACTCTAACCATACTGTATTGTGAATGGGTGACTCTAACCATACTGTATTGTGAATGGGTGACTCTAACCATACTGTATTGTGAATGGGTGACTCTAACCATACTGTATTGTGAATGGGTGACTCTAACCATACTGTATTGTGAATGGGTGACTCTAGCCATACTGTATTGTGAATGGGTGACTCTAACCATACTGTATTGTGAATGGGTGACTCTAACCATACTGTATTGTGAATGGGTGACTCTAACCATACTGTATTGTGAATGGGTGACTCTAGCCATACTGTATTGTGAATGGGTGACTAACCACACTGTATTGTGAATGGGTGACTCTAACCATACTGTATTGTGAATGGGTGACTCTAACCATACTGTATTGTGAATGGGTGACTCTAACCATACTGTATTGTGAATGGGTGACTCTAACCATACTGTATTGTGAATGGGTGACTCTAACCATACTGTATTGTGAATGGGTGACTCTAACCATACTGTATTGTGAATGGGTGACTCTAACCATACTGTATTGTGAATGGGTGACTCTAACCATACTGTATTGTGAATGGGTGACTCTAACCATACTGTATTGTGAATGGGTGACTCTAACCATACTGTATTGTGAATGGGTGACTCTAACCATACTGTATTGTGAATGGGTGACTCTAACCATACTGTATTGTGAATGGGTGACTCTAACCATACTGTATTGTTAATGGGTGACTCTAACCATACTGTATTGTGAATGGGTGACTCTAACCATACTGTATTGTGAATGGGTGACTCTAACCATACTGTATTGTTAATGGGTGACTCTAACCATACTGTATTGTTAATGGGTGACTCTAACCATACTGTATTGTTAATGGGTGACTCTAACCATACTGTATTGTTAATGGGTGACTCTAGCCATACTGTATTGTGAATGGGTGACTCTAACCATACTGTATTGTGAATGGGTGACTCTAGCCATACTGTATTGTGAATGGGTGACTCTAACCATACTGTATTGTGAATGGGTGACTCTAACCATACTGTATTGTGAATGGGTGACTCTAACCATACTGTATTGTGAATGGGTGACTCTAACCATACTGTATTGTGAATGGGTGACTCTAGCCATACTGTATTGTGAATGGGTGACTCTAGCCATACTGTATTGTGAATGGGTGACTCTAGCCATACTGTATTGTGAATGGGTGACTCTAACCATACTGTATTGTGAATGGGTGACTCTAGCCATACTGTATTGTGAATGGGTGACTCTAACCATACTGTATTGTGAATGGGTGACTTTAACCATACTGTATTGTGAATGGGTGACTTTAACCATACTGTATTGTGAATGGGTGACTCTAACCATACTGTATTGTGAATAGGTGACTCTAGCCATACTGTATTGTGAATGGGTGACTCTAACCATACTGTATTGTGAATGGGTGACTCTAGCCATACTGTATTGTGAATGGGTGACTCTAGCCATACTGTATTGTGAATGGGTGACTCTAGCCATACTGTATTGTGAATGGGTGACTTTAACCATACTGTATTGTGAATGGGTGACTCTAACCATACTGTATTGTGAATGGGTGACTCTAACCATACTGTATTGTGAATGGGTGACTCTAGCCATACTGTATTGTGAATGGGTGACTCTAACCATACTGTATTGTGAATGGGTGACTTTAACCATACTGTATTGTGAATGGGTGACTTTAACCATACTGTATTGTGAATGGGTGACTCTAACCATACTGTATTGTGAATAGGTGACTCTAGCCATACTGTATTGTGAATGGGTGACTCTAACCATACTGTATTGTGAATGGGTGACTCTAGCCATACTGTATTGTGAATGGGTGACTCTAGCCATACTGTATTGTGAATGGGTGACTCTAGCCATACTGTATTGTGAATGGGTGACTTTAACCATACTGTATTGTGAATGGGTGACTCTAACCATACTGTATTGTGAATGGGTGACTCTAACCATACTGTATTGTGAATGGGTGACTCTAACCATACTGTATTGTGAATGGGTGACTCTAACCATACTGTATTGTGAATGGGTGACTCTAACCATACTGTATTGTGAATGGGTGACTCTAACCATACTGTATTGTGAATGGGTGACTCTAACCATACTGTATTGTGAATGGGTGACTCTAGCCATACTGTATTGTGAATGGGTGACTCTAACCATACTGTATTGTGAATGGGTGACTCTAACCATACTGTATTGTGAATGGGTGACTCTAACCATACTGTATTGTGAATGGGTGACTCTAGCCATACTGTATTGTGAATGGGTGACTAACCACACTGTATTGTGAATGGGTGACTCTAAACATACTGTATTGTGAATGGGTGACTCTAACCATACTGTATTGTGAATGGGTGACTCTAACCATACTGTATTGTGAATGGGTGACTCTAACCATACTGTATTGTGAATGGGTGACTCTAACCATACTGTATTGTGAATGGGTGACTCTAACCATACTGTATTGTGAATGGGTGACTCTAACCATACTATATTGTGAATGGGTGACTCTAACCATACTGTATTGTGAATGGGTGACTCTAACCATACTGTATTGTGAATGGGTGACTCTAACCATACTGTATTGTGAATGGGTGACTCTAACCATACTGTATTGTGAATGGGTGACTCTAACCATACTGTATTGTGAATGGGTGACTCTAACCATACTGTATTGTTAATGGGTGACTCTAACCATACTGTATTGTGAATGGGTGACTCTAACCATACTGTATTGTGAATGGGTGACTCTAACCATACTGTATTGTTAATGGGTGACTCTAACCATACTGTATTGTTAATGGGTGACTCTAACCATACTGTATTGTTAATGGGTGACTCTAACCATACTGTATTGTTAATGGGTGACTCTAGCCATACTGTATTGTGAATGGGTGACTCTAACCATACTGTATTGTGAATGGGTGACTCTAGCCATACTGTATTGTGAATGGGTGACTCTAACCATACTGTATTGTGAATGGGTGACTTTAACCATACTGTATTGTGAATGGGTGACTCTAACCATACTGTATTGTGAATGGGTGACTCTAACCATACTGTATTGTGAATGGGTGACTCTAACCATACTGTATTGTGAATGGGTGACTCTAACCATACTGTATTGTTAATGGGTGACTCTAACCATACTGTATTGTGAATGGGTGACTCTAACCATACTGTATTGTTAATGGGTGACTCTAACCATACTGTATTGTGAATGGGTGACTCTAACCATACTGTATTGTGAATGGGTGACTCTAACCATACTGTATTGTTAATGGGTGACTCTAACCATACTGTATTGTTAATGGGTGACTCTAACCATACTGTATTGTGAATGGGTGACTCTAACCATACTGTATTGTGAATGGGTGACTCTAACCATACTGTATTGTGAATGGGTGACTCTAACCATACTGTATTGTGAATGGGTGACTCTAACCATACTGTAGTGTGAATGGGTGACTCTAGCCATACTGTATTGTGAATGGGTGACTCTAACCATACTGTATTGTGAATGGGTGACTCTAGCCATACTGTATTGTGAATGGGTGACTAACCACACTGTATTGTGAATGGGTGACTCTAGCCATACTGTATTGTGAATGGGTGACTCTAGCCATACTGTATTGTGAATGGGTGACTCTAGCCATACTGTATTGTGAATGGGTGACTCTAACCATACTGTATTGTGAATGGGTGACTCTAGCCATACTGTATTGTGAATGGGTGACTCTAACCATACTGTATTGTTAATGGGTGACTCTAACCATACTGTATTGTTAATGGGTGACTCTAACCATACTGTATTGTTAATGGGTGACTCTAACCATACTGTATTGTTAATGGGTGACTCTAGCCATACTGTATTGTGAATGGGTGACTCTAACCATACTGTATTGTGAATGGGTGACTCTAGCCATACTGTATTGTGAATGGGTGACTCTAACCATACTGTATTGTGAATGGGTGACTTTAACCATACTGTATTGTGAATGGGTGACTCTAACCATACTGTATTGTGAATGGGTGACTCTAACCATACTGTATTGTGAATGGGTGACTCTAACCATACTGTATTGTGAATGGGTGACTCTAACCATACTGTATTGTTAATGGGTGACTCTAACCATACTGTATTGTGAATGGGTGACTCTAACCATACTGTATTGTTAATGGGTGACTCTAACCATACTGTATTGTGAATGGGTGACTCTAACCATACTGTATTGTGAATGGGTGACTCTAACCATACTGTATTGTTAATGGGTGACTCTAACCATACTGTATTGTTAATGGGTGACTCTAACCATACTGTATTGTGAATGGGTGACTCTAACCATACTGTATTGTGAATGGGTGACTCTAACCATACTGTATTGTGAATGGGTGACTCTAACCATACTGTATTGTGAATGGGTGACTCTAACCATACTGTAGTGTGAATGGGTGACTCTAGCCATACTGTATTGTGAATGGGTGACTCTAACCATACTGTATTGTGAATGGGTGACTCTAGCCATACTGTATTGTGAATGGGTGACTAACCACACTGTATTGTGAATGGGTGACTCTAGCCATACTGTATTGTGAATGGGTGACTCTAGCCATACTGTATTGTGAATGGGTGACTCTAACCATACTGTATTGTGAATGGGTGACTCTAACCATACTGTATTGTTAATGGGTGACTCTAACCATACTGTATTGTGAATGGGTGACTCTAACCATACTGTATTGTGAATGGGTGACTCTAACCATACTGTATTGTTAATGGGTGACTCTAACCATACTGTATTGTTAATGGGTGACTCTAACCATACTGTATTGTGAATGGGTGACTCTAACCATACTGTATTGTGAATGGGTGACTCTAACCATACTGTATTGTGAATGGGTGACTCTAACCATACTGTATTGTGAATGGGTGACTCTAACCATACTGTAGTGTGAATGGGTGACTCTAGCCATACTGTATTGTGAATGGGTGACTCTAACCATACTGTATTGTGAATGGGTGACTCTAGCCATACTGTATTGTGAATGGGTGACTAACCACACTGTATTGTGAATGGGTGACTCTAGCCATACTGTATTGTGAATGGGTGACTCTAGCCATACTGTATTGTGAATGGGTGACTCTAGCCATACTGTATTGTGAATGGGTGACTCTAACCATACTGTATTGTGAATGGGTGACTCTAGCCATACTGTATTGTGAATGGGTGACTCTAACCATACTGTATTGTTAATGGGTGACTCTAACCATACTGTATTGTTAATGGGTGACTCTAACCATACTGTATTGTTAATGGGTGACTCTAACCATACTGTATTGTTAATGGGTGACTCTAGCCATACTGTATTGTGAATGGGTGACTCTAACCATACTGTATTGTGAATGGGTGACTCTAGCCATACTGTATTGTGAATGGGTGACTCTAACCATACTGTATTGTGAATGGGTGACTTTAACCATACTGTATTGTGAATGGGTGACTCTAACCATACTGTATTGTGAATGGGTGACTCTAACCATACTGTATTGTGAATGGGTGACTCTAACCATACTGTATTGTGAATGGGTGACTCTAACCATACTGTATTGTTAATGGGTGACTCTAACCATACTGTATTGTGAATGGGTGACTCTAACCATACTGTATTGTTAATGGGTGACTCTAACCATACTGTATTGTGAATGGGTGACTCTAACCATACTGTATTGTGAATGGGTGACTCTAACCATACTGTATTGTTAATGGGTGACTCTAACCATACTGTATTGTTAATGGGTGACTCTAACCATACTGTATTGTGAATGGGTGACTCTAACCATACTGTATTGTGAATGGGTGACTCTAACCATACTGTATTGTGAATGGGTGACTCTAACCATACTGTATTGTGAATGGGTGACTCTAACCATACTGTAGTGTGAATGGGTGACTCTAGCCATACTGTATTGTGAATGGGTGACTCTAACCATACTGTATTGTGAATGGGTGACTCTAGCCATACTGTATTGTGAATGGGTGACTAACCACACTGTATTGTGAATGGGTGACTCTAGCCATACTGTATTGTGAATGGGTGACTCTAGCCATACTGTATTGTGAATGGGTGACTCTAGCCATACTGTATTGTGAATGGGTGACTCTAACCATACTGTATTGTGAATGGGTGACTCTAGCCATACTGTATTGTGAATGGGTGACTCTAACCATACTGTATTGTGAATGGGTGACTTTAACCATACTGTATTGTGAATGGGTGACTTTAACCATACTGTATTGTGAATGGGTGACTCTAACCATACTGTATTGTGAATAGGTGACTCTAGCCATACTGTATTGTCACTCACACACACACACACACACACACACACACACACACACACACACACACACACACACACACACACACACACACACACACACACACACACACACACACACACACACACACACACACACACTACAACCTAAAACCATTCCTTACTATAGCAAAAGACCTTCTGACCTCTGAGGTCTGAGGTCCTCCCTATAGCTCCCCTACCAAGCCTGAGGTCTGAGGTGCTCCCTATATCTCCCCTACCAAGCCTGAGGTCCTCCCTATAGCTCCCCTACCAAGCCTGAGGTCTGAGGTGCTCCCTATATCTCCCCTACCAAGCCTGAGGTCTGAGGTGCTCCCTATATCTCCCCTACCAAGCCTGAGGTCTGAGGTCCTCCCTATAGCTCCCCTACCAAGCCTGAAGGCTGAGGTCCTCCCTATAGCTCCCCTACCAAGCCTGGGAAACAACAAACTGATGATGGGGGAGGGGGAAGAGAAAGAGGGGTAGGAGCAAGAGAGAGAGAGAGATAGAGAGAGAGAGAGAGAGAAAGAGAGATAGAGAGAGAGAGAGAGAGAGAGAGAGAGAGAGAGAGAGAGAGAGAGAGAGAGAGAGAGAGAGAGAGAGAGAGAGAGAGAGAGAGAGAGAGAGAGAGAGAGAGAGAGAGAGAGAGAGAGAGAGAGAGAGAGAGAGAGAGAGAGAGAGAGAGAGAGAGAGAGAGAGAGAGACAGAGAGAGACAGAGAGAGAAACAGGAAATGAGATGGAGAGAAAGGAATTCCGAACTGCATTCAAGACATCATTTAAAAAGCCCTGAACGACCCAGTAACTTTGAAAGGACAGAGAGAAGAGAGGAGATTAAAGAGATAGAGGTGGAGACCAGTGTTACCCCTAAACAACGTCTGAAGGGGTTTAAAGAGATAGAGGTGGAGACCAGTGTTACCCCTAAACAACGTCTGAAGGAGATTAAAGAGATAGAGGTGGAGACCAGTGTTACCCCTAAACAACGTCTGAAGGGGTTTAAAGAGATAGAGGTGGAGACCAGTGTTACCCCTAAACAACGTCTGAAGGAGATTAAAGAGATAGAGGTGGAGACCAGTGTTACCCCTAAACAACGTCTGAAGGGGTTTAAAGAGATAGAGGTGGAGACCAGTGTTACCCCTAAACAACGTCTGAAGGGGTTTAAAGAGATAGAGGTGGAGACCAGTGTTACCCCTAAACAACGTCTGAAGGAGATTAAAGAGATAGAGGTGGAGACCAGTGTTACCCCTAAACAACGTCTGAAGGAGATTAAAGAGATAGAGGTGGAGGGAGACCAGTGTTACCCCTAAACAATGTCTGAAGGGGTTTAAAGAGATAGAGGTGGAGGGAGACCAGTGTTACCCCTAAACAACGTCTGAAGGAGTTTAAAGAGATAGAGGTGGAGGGAGACCAGTGTTACCCCTAAACAACGTCTGAAGGGGTTTAAAGAGATAGAGGTGGAGACCAGTGTTACCCCTAAACAACGTCTGAAGGAGATTAAAGAGATAGAGGTGGAGACCAGTGTTACCCCTAAACAACGTCTGAAGGAGATTAAAGAGATAGAGGTGGAGACCAGTGTTACCCCTAAACAACGTCTGAAGGGGTTTAAAGAGATAGAGGTGGAGACCAGTGTTACCCCTAAACAACGTCTGAAGGGGTTTAAAGAGATAGAGGTGGAGACCAGTGTTACCCCTAAACAACGTCTGAAGGGGTTTAAAGAGATAGAGGTGGAGACCAGTGTTACCCCTAAACAACGTCTGAAGGGGTTTAAAGAGATAGAGGTGGAGGGAGACCAGTGTTACCCCTAAACAACGTCTGAAGGAGTTTAAAGAGATAGAGGTGGAGACCAGTGTTACCCCTAAACAACGTCTGAAGGGGTTTAAAGAGATAGAGGTGGAGACCAGTGTTACCCCTAAACAACGTCTGAAGGAGATTAAAGAGATAGAGGTGGAGACCAGTGTTACCCCTAAACAACGTCTGAAGGGGTTTAAAGAGATAGAGGTGGAGACCAGTGTTACCCCTAAACAACGTCTGAAGGAGTTTAAAGAGATAGAGGTGGAGACCAGTGTTACCCCTAAACAACGTCTGAAAGGGTTTAAAGAGATAGAGGTGGAGACCAGTGTTACCCCTAAACAACGTCTGAAGGGGTTTAAAGAGATAGAGGTGGAGACCAGTGTTACCCCTAAACAACGTCTGAAGGAGATTAAAGAGATAGAGGTGGAGACCAGTGTTACCCCTAAACAACGTCTGAAGGGGTTTAAAGAGATAGAGGTGGAGACCAGTGTTACCCCTAAACAACGTCTGAAGGAGTTTAAAGAGATAGAGGTGGAGACCAGTGTTACCCCTAAACAACGTCTGAAGGGGTTTAAAGAGATAGAGGTGGAGACCAGTGTTACCCCTAAACAACGTCTGAAGGAGTTTAAAGAGATAGAGGTGGAGACCAGTGTTACCCCTAAACAACGTCTGAAGGAGTTTAAAGAGATAGAGGTGGAGGGAGACCAGTGTTACCCCTAAACAACGTCTGAAGGGGTTTAAAGAGATAGAGGTGGAGGGAGACCAGTGTTACCCCTAAACAACGTCTGAAGGGGTTTAAAGAGATAGAGGTGGAGGGAGACCAGTGTTACCCCTAAACAACGTCTGAAGGGGTTTAAAGAGATAGAGGTGGAGGGAGACCAGTGTTACCCCTAAACAACGTCTGAAGGAGATTAAAGAGATAGAGGTGGAGGGAGACCAGTGTTACCCCTAAACAACGTCTGAAGGGGTTTAAAGAGATAGAGGTGGAGGGAGACCAGTGTTACCCCTAAACAACGTCTGAAGGAGTTTAAAGAGATAGAGGTGGAGGGAGACCAGTGTTACCCCTAAACAACGTCTGAAGGAGATTAAAGAGATAGAGGTGGAGACCAGTGTTACCCCTAAACAACGTCTGAAGGAGTTTAAAGAGATAGAGGTGGAGGGAGACCAGTGTTACCCCTAAACAACGTCTGAAGGGGTTTAAAGAGATAGAGGTGGAGACCAGTGTTACCCCTAAACAACGTCTGAAGGAGTTTAAAGAGATAGAGGTGGAGACCAGTGTTACCCCTAAACAACGTCTGAAGGGGTTTAAAGAGATAGAGGTGGAGGGAGACCAGTGTTACCCCTAAACAACGTCTGAAGGGGTTTAAAGAGATAGAGGTGGAGGGAGACCAGTGTTACCCCTAAACAACGTCTGAAGGGGTTTAAAGAGATAGAGGTGGAGACCAGTGTTACCCCTAAACAACGTCTGAAGGAGTTTAAAGAGATAGAGGTGGAGGGAGACCAGTGTTACCCCTAAACAACGTCTGAAGGGGTTTAAAGAGATAGAGGTGGAGACCAGTGTTACCCCTAAACAACGTCTGAAGGAGTTTAAAGAGATAGAGGTGGAGACCAGTGTTACCCCTAAACAACGTCTGAAGGGGTTTAAAGAGATAGAGGTGGAGACCAGTGTTACCCCTAAACAACGTCTGAAGGAGTTTAAAGAGATAGAGGTGGAGACCAGTGTTACCCCTAAACAACGTCTGAAGGAGTTTAAAGAGATAGAGGTGGAGACCAGTGTTACCCCTAAACAACATCTGAAGGGGTTTAAAGAGATAGAGGTGGAGGGAGACCAGTGTTACCCCTAAACAACGTCTGAAGGAGTTTAAAGAGATAGAGGTGGAGACCAGTGTTACCCCTAAACAACGTCTGAAGGAGTTTAAAGAGATAGAGGTGGAGACCAGTGTTACCCCTAAACAACGTCTGAAGGAGTTTAAAGAGATAGAGGTGGAGACCAGTGTTACCCCTAAACAACGTCTGAAGGGGTTTAAAGAGATAGAGGTGGAGGGAGACCAGTGTTACCCCTAAACAACGTCTGAAGGAGTTTAAAGAGATAGAGGTGGAGACCAGTGTTACCCCTAAACAACGTCTGAAGGGGTTTAAAGAGATAGAGGTGGAGGGAGACCAGTGTTACCCCTAAACAACGTCTGAAGGAGTTTAAAGAGATAGAGGTGGAGACCAGTGTTACCCCTAAACAACGTCTGAAGGGGTTTAAAGAGATAGAGGTGGAGACCAGTGTTACCCCTAAACAACGTCTGAAGACACAGCCAGTATGCTCGGGCAACAACACAGCCTTCATGAGAAGATGCAATCAGGTATGAATAGACCTCTAGGTACTATAGTCAATGTTAGACTTTCCACAGGGGCAGGCAGCGGGTAAGGATGGCGCATAGTGTCCGGAAGCTAGAGTGGAAACCGGTCGCATTCCGCTTCGCTCCTCAGGTAGTATCACATTTTCACATTCTCATTTCATTTCATTACAGTACAACGGTTTGATTTGTTTAATCTTAGCTAGCTACTTAGCCGTCTTTGTATCAAAGATAATTGCGTAGCTAGCCAGCTATTCTTCGTTCTTTTAACGTAACTTTTAACGTAACGTAGTCAACACTGCTACCTAGCCAGCTTCGCTACCTTCCGCTTCGCTCCTCAGGTAGTATCACATTTTCACATTCTCATTTCATTTCATTACAGTACAACGGTTTGATTTGTTTAATCTTAGCTAGCTACTTAGCCGTCTTTGTATCAAAGATAATTGCGTAGCTAGCCAGCTATTCTTCGTTCTTTTAACGTAACTTTTAACGTAACGTAGTCAACACTGCTACCTAGCCAGCTAGCCACCGAACAGCAACACTGTAGTAACTATTACATTCAACGGAACGACTCGATTAGTGTAGTGTTAGCTAGCTACATAGTTGTCTTTGCTGTCTTTGTTTCTAAGATAACTGCGTAGTTTAGACTAATTCGGTTAGCTAGCCAGCTATTTTTCGTCCTTTTAACGTAACGTAACGTAGTCAACACTGCTCGCTAGCCAGCTAGCCACCGAATAGCAACACTGTAGAAACTATTACATTCAACGGATCAACGGAACGATTGATTAGTGTAGTGTTAGCTAGCTACATAGTTGTCTTTGCTGTCCTTGTATCTAAGACAATTGTGTAGTTTATACTAATTAACGAGCCAGTTACCGAGGTTACATAGCTAGCTACCGAGGTTACCTAGCCAGCGACACTCTCAAACAAAGTCAACAACGCAGCCACTGCTAGCTAGCCCACTTCCGCAGTACTGTATCATTTTAATAATTTTGGTCAATAAGATTTCTGCAACGCAAGCTTAACTTTCTGAACATTCGAGACGTGTAGTTCACGTGTCATTCCAATCTCCTTTGCATTAGCGTAGCCTCTTCTGTAGCCTGTCAACTATGTGTCTGTCTATCCCTGTTCTCTCCTCTCTGCACAGACCATACAAACGCTTCACACCGCGTGGCCGCGGCCACCCTAACCTGGTGGTCCCAGCGCGCACCACCCACGTGGAGTCCCAGGACTCCGGCAGCCTCTGGAACTGCCGATCTGCGGCCAACAAGGCAGAGTTCATCTCAGCCTATGCTTCCCTCCAGTCCCTCGACTTCTTGGCACTGACGGAAACATGGATCACCACAGATAACACTGCTACTCCTACTGCTCTCTCCTCGTCTGCCCACGTGTTCTCGCACACCCCGAGAGCTTCTGGTCAGCGGGGTGGCGGCACCGGGATCCTCATCTCTCCCAAGTGGTCTTTCTCCCTTTCTCCCCTTACCCATCTGTCTATCGCCTCCTTTGAATTCCATGCTGTCACAGTTACCAGCCCTTTCAAGCTTAACATCCTTATCATTTATCGCCCTCCAGGTTCCCTTGGAGAGTTCATCAATGAGCTTGATGCCCTGATAAGCTCCTTTCCTGAGGACGGCTCACCTCTCACAGTTCTGGGTGACTTTAACCTCCCCACGTCTACCTTTGACTCATTCCTCTCTGCCTCCTTCTTTCCACTCCTCTCCTCTTTTGACCTCACCCTCTCACCTTCCCCCCCTACTCACAAGGCAGGCAATACGCTCGACCTCATCTTTACTAGATGCTGTTCTTCCACTAACCTCATTGCAACTCCCCTCCAAGTCTCCGACCACTACCTTGTATCCTTTTCCCTCTCGCTCTCATCCATCACTTCCCACACTGCCCCTACTCGGATGGTATCGCGCCGTCCCAACCTTCGCTCTCTCTCCCCCGCTACTCTCTCCTCTTCCATCCTATCATCTCTTCCCTCTGCTCAAACCTTCTCCAACCTATCTCCTGATTCTGCCTCCTCAACCCTCCTCTCCTCCCTTTCTGCATCCTTTGACTCTCTATGTCCCCTATCCTCCAGGCCGGCTCGGTCCTCCCCTCCTGCTCCGTGGCTCGACGACTCATTGCGAGCTCACAGAACAGGGCTCCGGGCAGCCGAGCGGAAATGGAGGAAAACTCGCCTCCCTGCGGACCTGGCATCCTTTCACTCCCTCCTCTCTACATTTTCCTCTTCTGTCTCTGCTGCTAAAGCCACTTTCTACCACTCTAAATTCCAAGCATCTGCCTCTAACCCTAGGAAGCTCTTTGCCACCTTCTCCTCCCTCCTGAATCCTCCTCCCCCTCCTCCCCCCTCCTCCCTCTCTGCAGATGACTTCGTCAACCATTTTGAAAAGAAGGTCGACGACATCCGATCCTCGTTTGCTAAGTCAAACGACACCGCTGGTTCTGCTCACACTGCCCTACCCTGTGCTCTGACCTCCTTCTCCCCTCTCTCTCCAGATGAAATCTCGCGTCTTGTGACGGCCGGCCGCCCAACAACCTGCCCGCTTGACCCTATCCCCTCCTCTCTTCTCCAGACTATTTCCGGAGACCTTCTCCCTTACCTCACCTCGCTCATCAACTCATCCTTGACCGCTGGCTACGTCCCTTCCGTCTTCAAGAGAGCGAGAGTTGCACCCCTGCTGAAAAAACCTACACTCGATCCCTCCGATGTCAACAACTACAGACCAGTATCCCTTCTTTCTTTTCTCTCCAAAACTCTCGAACGTGCCGTCCTTGGCCAGCTCTCCCGCTATCTCTCTCAGAATGACCTTCTTGATCCAAATCAGTCAGGTTTCAAGACTAGTCATTCAACTGAGACTGCTCTTCTCTGTATCACGGAGGCGCTCCGCACTGCTAAAGCTAACTCTCTCTCCTCTGCTCTCATCCTCCTAGACCTATCGGCTGCCTTCGATACTGTGAACCATCAGATCCTCCTCTCCACCCTCTCCGAGTTGGGCATCTCCGGCGCGGCCCACGCTTGGATTGCGTCCTACCTGACAGGTCGCTCCTACCAGGTGGCGTGGCGAGAATCTGTCTCCTCACCACGTGCTCTCACCACTGGTGTCCCCCAGGGCTCTGTTCTAGGCCCTCTCCTATTCTCGCTATACACCAAGTCACTTGGCTCTGTCATAACCTCACATGGTCTCTCCTATCATTGCTATGCAGACGACACACAATTAATCTTCTCCTTTCCCCCTTCTGATGACCAGGTGGCGAATCGCATCTCTGCATGTCTGGCAGACATATCAGTGTGGATGACGGATCACCACCTCAAGCTGAACCTCGGCAAGACGGAGCTGCTCTTCCTCCCGGGGAAGGACTGCCCGTTCCATGATCTCGCCATCATGGTTGACAACTCCATTGTGTCCTCCTCCCAGAGCGCTAAGAACCTTGGCGTGATCCTGGACAACACCCTGTCGTTCTCAACTAACATCAAGGCGGTGGCCCGTTCCTGTAGGTTCATGCTCTACAACATCCGCAGAGTACGACCCTGCCTCACACAGGAAGCGGCGCAGGTCCTAATCCAGGCACTTGTCATCTCCCGTCTGGATTACTGCAACTCGCTGTTGGCTGGGCTCCCTGCCTGTGCCATTAAACCCCTACAACTCATCCAGAACGCCGCAGCCCGTCTGGTGTTCAACCTTCCCAAGTTCTCTCACGTCACCCCGCTCCTCCGCTCTCTCCACTGGCTTCCAGTTGAAGCTCGCATCCGCTACAAGACCATGGTGCTTGCCTACGGAGCTGTGAGGGGAACGGCACCTCAGTACCTTCAGGCTCTGATCAGGCCCTACACCCAAACAAGGGCACTGCGTTCATCCACCTCTGGCCTGCTCGCCTCCCTACCACTGAGGAAGTACAGTTCCCGCTCAGCCCAGTCAAAACTGTTCGCTGCTCTGGCACCCCAATGGTGGAACAAACTCCCTCACGACGCCAGGACAGCGGAGTCAATCACCACCTTCCGGAGACACCTGAAACCCCACCTCTTCAAGGAATACCTAGGATAGGATAAAGTAATCCTTCTGACCCCCCCCCCCCCTTAAAAGATTTAGATGCACTATTGTAAAGTGGTTGTTCCACTGGATGTCATAAGGTGAATGCACCAATTTGTAAGTCGCTCTGGATAAGAGCGTCTGCTAAATGACTTAAATGTAAAATGTAAATGTAAGGAGTTTAAAGAGATAGAGGTGGAGACCAGTGTTACCCCTAAACAACATCTGAAGGGGTTTAAAGAGATAGAGGTGGAGGGAGACCAGTGTTACCCCTAAACAACGTCTGAAGGAGATTAAAGAGATAGAGGTGGAGACCAGTGTTACCCCTAAACAACGTCTGAAGGGGTTTAAAGAGATAGAGGTGGAGACCAGTGTTACCCCTAAACAACGTCTGAAGGGGTTTAAAGAGATAGAGGTGGAGACCAGTGTTACCCCTAAACAACGTCTGAAGGAGATTAAAGAGATAGAGGTGGAGACCAGTGTTACCCCTAAACAACGTCTGAAGGGGTTTAAAGAGATAGAGGTGGAGACCAGTGTTACCCCTAAACAACGTCTGAAGGGGTTTAAAGAGATAGAGGTGGAGACCAGTGTTACCCCTAAACAACGTCTGAAGGGGTTTAAAGAGATAGAGGTGGAGACCAGTGTTACCCCTAAACAACGTCTGAAGGAGTTTAAAGAGATAGAGGTGGAGACCAGTGTTACCCCTAAACAACGTCTGAAGGAGATTAAAGAGATAGAGGTGGAGACCAGTGTTACCCCTAAACAACGTCTGAAGGGGTTTAAAGAGATAGAGGTGGAGGGAGACCAGTGTTACCCCTAAACAACGTCTGAAGGAGTTTAAAGAGATAGAGGTGGAGACCAGTGTTACCCCTAAACAACATCTGAAGGAGTTTAAAGAGATAGAGGTGGAGACCAGTGTTACCCCTAAACAACATCTGAAGGGGTTTAAAGAGATAGAGGTGGAGACCAGTGTTACCCCTAAACAACGTCTGAAGGAGTTTAAAGAGATAGAGGTGGAGACCAGTGTTACCCCTAAACAACATCTGAAGGGGTTTAAAGAGATAGAGGTGGAGGGAGACCAGTGTTACCCCTAAACAACGTCTGAAGGGGTTTAAAGAGATAGAGGTGGAGACCAGTGTTACCCCTAAACAACGTCTGAAGGAGTTTAAAGAGATAGAGGTGGAGACCAGTGTTACCCCTAAACAACGTCTGAAGGGGTTTAAAGAGATAGAGGTGGAGACCAGTGTTACCCCTAAACAACGTCTGAAGGAGATTAAAGAGATAGAGGTGGAGACCAGTGTTACCCCTAAACAACGTCTGAAGGGGTTTAAAGAGATAGAGGTGGAGGGAGACCAGTGTTACCCCTAAACAACGTCTGAAGGGGTTTAAAGAGATAGAGGTGGAGGGAGACCAGTGTTACCCCTAAACAACGTCTGAAGGGGTTTAAAGAGATAGAGGTGGAGGGAGACCAGTGTTACCCCTAAACAACATCTGAAGGAGTTTAAAGAGATAGAGGTGGAGACCAGTGTTACCCCTAAACAACGTCTGAAGGAGATTAAAGAGATAGAGGTGGAGACCAGTGTTACCCCTAAACAACGTCTGAAGGAGTTTAAAGAGATAGAGGTGGAGACCAGTGTTCCCCCTAAACAACGTCTGAAGGGGTTTAAAGAGATAGAGGTGGAGACCAGTGTTACCCCTAAACAACGTCTGAAGGGGTTTAAAGAGATAGAGGTGGAGACCAGTGTTACCCCTAAACAACGTCTGAAGGAGTTTAAAGAGATAGAGGTGGAGACCAGTGTTACCCCTAAACAACGTCTGAAGGAGATTAAAGAGATAGAGGTGGAGACCAGTGTTACCCCTAAACAACGTCTGAAGGAGTTTAAAGAGATAGAGGTGGAGACCAGTGTTACCCCTAAACAACGTCTGAAGGGGTTTAAAGAGATAGAGGTGGAGACCAGTGTTACCCCTAAACAACGTCTGAAGGGGTTTAAAGAGATAGAGGTGGAGGGAGACCAGTGTTACCCCTAAACAACGTCTGAAGGGGTTTAAAGAGATAGAGGTGGAGGGAGACCAGTGTTACCCCTAAACAACGTCTGAAGGAGATTAAAGAGATAGAGGTGGAGACCAGTGTTACCCCTAAACAACATCTGAAGGAGTTTAAAGAGATAGAGGTGGAGACCAGTGTTACCCCTAAACAACGTCTGAAGGGGTTTAAAGAGATAGAGGTGGAGACCAGTGTTACCCCTAAACAACATCTGAAGGAGTTTAAAGAGATAGAGGTGGAGACCAGTGTTACCCCTAAACAACGTCTGAAGGGGTTTAAAGAGATAGAGGTGGAGACCAGTGTTACCCCTAAACAACATCTGAAGGAGTTTAAAGAGATAGAGGTGGAGACCAGTGTTACCCCTAAACAACGTCTGAAGGGGTTTAAAGAGATAGAGGTGGAGGGAGACCAGTGTTACCCCTAAACAACATCTGAAGGAGTTTAAAGAGATAGAGGTGGAGACCAGTGTTACCCCTAAACAACATCTGAAGGAGTTTAAAGAGATAGAGGTGGAGACCAGTGTTACCCCTAAACAACGTCTGAAGGGGTTTAAAGAGATAGAGGTGGAGACCAGTGTTACCCCTAAACAACATCTGAAGGAGTTTAAAGAGATAGAGGTGGAGACCAGTGTTACCCCTAAACAACATCTGAAGGAGTTTAAAGAGATAGAGGTGGAGACCAGTGTTACCCCTAAACAACGTCTGAAGGGGTTTAAAGAGATAGAGGTGGAGACCAGTGTTACCCCTAAACAACGTCTGAAGGAGTTTAAAGAGATAGAGGTGGAGACCAGTGTTACCCCTAAACAACGTCTGAAGGGGTTTAAAGAGATAGAGGTGGAGACCAGTGTTACCCCTAAACAACGTCTGAAGGGGTTTAAAGAGATAGAGGTGGAGACCAGTGTTACCCCTAAACAACGTCTGAAGGAGTTTAAAGAGATAGAGGTGGAGACCAGTGTTACCCCTAAACAACATCTGAAGGAGTTTAAAGAGATAGAGGTGGAGACCAGTGTTACCCCTAAACAACGTCTGAAGGGGTTTAAAGAGATAGAGGTGGAGACCAGTGTTACCCCTAAACAACGTCTGAAGGAGATTAAAGGTCTGTATATCAACATATTCAGTGAATGTAACTTCTAATATAATTAAACCTCTTTCACCAGACAGACTCCCTCTCTTCAGACGAACGTTTTAGGACGTTGTAAATGAGTTGACCATACACACGTAGACACACACACACACACACACACACACACAGAAACAGACACACACACACACACACACACAGACACAGACACACAAACACACACGCACGTAGACACACACACACACGCACACAGACAGAGACAGAGACACACACACACACCCACACACACACACACACACGCACACACACACAAGGGCACTTTGTCCTCCCCGGCAGCCCTTAGGGTGTACGATCGTCTCATATCTCTATAATTCATTACTGAGTTAATTACCTCACAGCAGACATCATTACAGACCACTGAGTTAATTACCTCACAGCAGACATCATTACAGACCACTGAGTTAATTACCTCACAGCAGACATCATTACAGACCACTGAGAGGTCCTGACCAGTAGCCAGTCCAGCTGGTAGCTCCAGAGAGGTCCTGACCAGTGGCCAGTCCAGCTAGTAGCTCCAGAGAGGTCCTGACCAGTGGCCAGTCCAGCTGGTAGCTCCAGAGAGGTCCTGACCAGTGGCCAGTCCAGCTGGTAGCTCCAGAGAGGTCCTAACCAGTAGCCAGTCCAGCTGGTAGCTCCAGAGAGGTCCTGACCAGTGGCCAGTCCAGCTGGTAGCTCCAGAGAGGTCCTGACCAGTGGCCAGTCCAGCTGGTAGCTCCAGAGAGGTCCTGACCAGTGGCCAGTCCAGCTGGTCGCTCCAGAGAGGTCCTGACCAGTGGCCAGTCCAGCTGGTAGCTCCAGAGAGGTCCTGACCAGTGGCCAGTCCAACTCTGGTACTGTCTCCTAACTCTATAAGGTTGTCTGGTCCTGTCTCCTAACTCTATAAGGTTGTCTGGTCTGGTCCTGTCTCCTAACTCTATAAGGTTGTCTGGTCTGGTCCTGTCTCCTAACTCTATAAGGTTGTCTGGTCTGGTCCTGTCTCCTAACTCTATAAGGTTGTCTGGTCTGGTCCTGTCTCCTAACTCTATAAGGTTGTCTGGTCCTGTCTCCTAACTCTATAAGGTTATCTGGTCCTGTCTCCTAACTCTATAAGGTTGTCTGGTCCTGTCTCCTAACTCTATAAGGTCTGATCGTCATGGTTATCCTGACCCCACTACTCAAAGCAAATCAAATGTATTTATAAAGCCCTTCTTACATCAGCTGATGTCTCAAAGTGCTGTACAGAAACCCAGCCTAAAACCCCAAACAGCAAGCAATGCAGGTGTAGAAGCACGGTGGCTAGGAAAAACTCACCTGCATACTCAGTATCCATTCACTAAATATCTCTCTGTCTCTGAATATCATTCAGAGTATTTATTTAAATATCTCTCTGTCTC
>NC_092095.1:81715872-81718372 GCF_045679555.1 Salvelinus alpinus | reverse complement strand
GGGGAACACTCCAACACTCAGACATCATTTACAGATAGCCAGGGGAACACTCCAACACTCAGACATCATTACAGATAGCCAGGGGAACACTCCAACACTCAGACATCATTTACAGATAGCCAGGGACACACTCCAACACTCAGACATCATTACAGATAGCCAGGGGAACACTCCAACACTCAGACATCATTTACAGATAGCCAGGGGCCCACTCCAACACTCAGACATCATTACAGATAGCCAGGGGAACACTCCAACACTCAGACATCATTACAGATAGCCAGGGGAACACTCCAACACTCAGACATCATTTACAGATAGCCAGGGGCCCACTCCAACACTCAGACATCATTTACAGATAGCCAGGGACACACTCCAACACTCAGACATCATTTACAGATAGCCAGGGGAACACTCCAACACTCAGACATCATTTACAGATAGCCAGGGGAACACTCCAACACTCAGACATCATTACAGATAGTCAGGGGGACACTCACTAGCACGTGGACTTGAGAGATCGTTATAAAGATTAGCTGGCTAGTCACTAGCACGTGGACTAGCCCAGAAGTTGAAAAGGTCCAGATCAGATTTGTAGGCCATATGGCCCAGAAGTTTGAAAAGGTCAAGATCAGATTTTGTAGGCCATATGGCCCAGAAGTTTGAAAAGATCAAGATCAGATTTGTAGGCCATATGGCCCAGAAGTTTGAAAATATAAAGATCAGATTTGTAGGCCATATGGCCCAGAAGTTTGAAAAGATCAAGATCAGATTTGTAGGCCATATGGCCCAGAAGTTTTGAAAATATCAAGATCAGATTTGTAGGCCATATGGCCCAGAAGTTTGAAAATATAAAGATCAGATTTGTAGGCCATATGGCCCAGAAGTTTGAAAAGATCAAGATCAGATTTGTAGGCCATATGGCCCAGAAGTTTTGAAAATATCTAGATCAGATTTGTAGGCTATATGGCCCAGTCCTGCTCTGATGGTAGAACCCTGATTAGGTTGAATTATATTACCACCATCATCATCATCATCACCGTACTCCTGAAGCTCAAACACAACACCGTCCGTCCGTCCGTCCGTCCGTTTGAACAGTCAACACAGCTGTGTTTACACCCCTATGCTTCTTTTTCCAGGGAACTAAGGTTCCTGGATTTACTGCTAACAACAAGCAGCATACACACACACACACACACACACACACACACACACACACACACACACACACACACACACACACACACACACACACATCACACACACATACACACGCATGCAACACGAATGCAACACAAGTGCGTACACAGTAGTACGTTAATTTAGTTCTGACTTTAGTTCTGGGTTCATTTAGTTCTGACTTCCTTTAGTTCTGGGTTCATTTAGTTCTGGGTTCATTTAGTTCTGGGTTCATTTAGTTCTGACTTCCTTTAGTTCTGGGTTCATTTAGTTCTGGGTTCATTTAGTTCTGGGTTCATTTAGTTCTGACTTCCTTTAGTTGTGGGTTCATTTAGTTCTGGGTTCCTTTAGTTCTGACTTCCTTTAGTTCTGACTTCCTTTAGTTCTGACTTCCTTTAGTTCTGGGTTCATTTAGTTCTGGGTTCATTTAGTTCTGGGTTCCTTTAGTTCTGACTTCCTTTAGTTCTGGGTTCATTTAGTTCTGACTTCCTTTAGTTCTGACTTCCTTTAGTTCTGACTTCCTTTAGTTCTGGGTTCATTTAGTTCTGGGTTCATTTAGTTCTGACTTCCTTTAGGTCTGGGTTCATTTAGTTCTGACTTCCTTTAGTTCTGACTTCCTTCAGTTCTGGGTTCATTTAGTTCTGACTTCCTTTAGTTCTGGGTTCCTTTAGTTCTGGGTTCATTTAGTTCTGACTTCCTTTAGTTCTGACTTCCTTTAGTTGTGGGTTCATTTAGTTCTGACTTCCTTTAGTTCTGACTTCATTTAGTTCTGACTTCCTTTAGTTCTGGGTTCCTTTAGTTCTGGGTTCCTTTAGTTGTGGGTGACGTCAGCTCTGCCATTCCTTTAGTTGTGGGTGACGTCAGCTCTGCCATTCAGGGAGTCCTCTCCTCCAGACAGGGAGTCCTCTCCTCCAGACAGGGAGTCCTCTCCTCCAGACAGGGAGTCCTCTCCTCCAGACAGGGAGTCCTCTCCTCCATTCAGGGAGTCCTCTCCTCCAGACAGGGAGTCCTCTCCTCCAGACAGGGAGTCCTCTCCTCCAGACAGGGAGTCCTCTCCTCCAGACAGGGAGTCCTCTCCTCCATTCAGGGAGTCCTCTCCTCCAGACAGGGAGTCCTCTCCTCCATTCAGGGAGTCCTCTCCTCCAGACAGGGAGTCCTCTCCTCCATTCAGGGAGTCCTCTCCTCCAGACAGGGAGACCTCTCCTACAGACAGGGAGTCCTCTCCTCCAGACAGGGAGTCCTCTCCTCCAGACAGGGAGTCCTCTCCTCCAGACAGGGAGTCCTCTCCTCCATTCAGGGAGTCCTCTCCTCCAGACAGGGA
>NC_092095.1:81667011-81715772 GCF_045679555.1 Salvelinus alpinus | reverse complement strand
GGCTAGTCACTAGCACGTGGACTAGCCCAGAAGTTGAAAAGGTCCAGATCAGATTTGTAGGCCATATGGCCCAGAAGTTTGAAAAGGTCAAGATCAGATTTTGTAGGCCATATGGCCCAGAAGTTTGAAAAGATCAAGATCAGATTTGTAGGCCATATGGCCCAGAAGTTTGAAAATATAAAGATCAGATTTGTAGGCCATATGGCCCAGAAGTTTGAAAAGATCAAGATCAGATTTGTAGGCCATATGGCCCAGAAGTTTTGAAAATATCAAGATCAGATTTGTAGGCCATATGGCCCAGAGGTTTGAAAATATAAAGATCAGATTTGTAGGCCATATGGCCCAGAAGTTTGAAAAGATCAAGATCAGATTTGTAGGCCATATGGCCCAGAAGTTTTGAAAATATCTAGATCAGATTTGTAGGCTATATGGCCCAGTCCTGCTCTGATGGTAGAACCCTGATTAGGTTGAATTATATTACCACCATCATCATCATCATCACCGTACTCCTGAAGCTCAAACACAACACCGTCCGTCCGTCCGTCCGTCCGTCCGTCCGTCCGTCCGTTTGAACAGTCAACACAGCTGTGTTTACACCCCTATGCTTCTTTTTCCAGGGAACTAAGGTTCCTGGATTTACTGCTAACAACAAGCAGCATACACACACACACACACACACACACACACACACACACACACACACACACACATCACACACACACACACATCACACACACATACACACGCATGCAACACGAATGCAACACAAGTGCGTACACAGTAGTACGTTAATTTAGTTCTGACTTTAGTTCTGGGTTCATTTAGTTCTGACTTCCTTTAGTTCTGGGTTCATTTAGTTCTGGGTTCATTTAGTTCTGGGTTCATTTAGTTCTGACTTCCTTTAGTTCTGGGTTCATTTAGTTCTGGGTTCATTTAGTTCTGGGTTCATTTAGTTCTGACTTCCTTTAGTTGTGGGTTCATTTAGTTCTGGGTTCCTTTAGTTCTGACTTCCTTTAGTTCTGACTTCCTTTAGTTCTGACTTCCTTTAGTTCTGGGTTCATTTAGTTCTGGGTTCATTTAGTTCTGGGTTCCTTTAGTTCTGACTTCCTTTAGTTCTGGGTTCATTTAGTTCTGACTTCCTTTAGTTCTGACTTCCTTTAGTTCTGACTTCCTTTAGTTCTGGGTTCATTTAGTTCTGGGTTCATTTAGTTCTGACTTCCTTTAGTTCTGGGTTCATTTAGTTCTGACTTCCTTTAGTTCTGACTTCCTTCAGTTCTGGGTTCATTTAGTTCTGACTTCCTTTAGTTCTGGGTTCCTTTAGTTCTGGGTTCATTTAGTTCTGACTTCCTTTAGTTCTGACTTCCTTTAGTTGTGGGTTCATTTAGTTCTGACTTCCTTTAGTTCTGACTTCATTTAGTTCTGACTTCCTTTAGTTCTGGGTTCCTTTAGTTCTGGGTTCCTTTAGTTGTGGGTGACGTCAGCTCTGCCATTCCTTTAGTTGTGGGTGACGTCAGCTCTGCCATTCAGGGAGTCCTCTCCTCCAGACAGGGAGTCCTCTCCTCCAGACAGGGAGTCCTCTCCTCCAGACAGGGAGTCCTCTCCTCCAGACAGGGAGTCCTCTCCTCCATTCAGGGAGTCCTCTCCTCCAGACAGGGAGTCCTCTCCTCCAGACAGGGAGTCCTCTCCTCCAGACAGGGAGTCCTCTCCTCCAGACAGGGAGTCCTCTCCTCCATTCAGGGAGTCCTCTCCTCCAGACAGGGAGTCCTCTCCTCCATTCAGGGAGTCCTCTCCTCCAGACAGGGAGTCCTCTCCTCCATTCAGGGAGTCCTCTCCTCCAGACAGGGAGACCTCTCCTACAGACAGGGAGTCCTCTCCTCCAGACAGGGAGTCCTCTCCTCCAGACAGGGAGTCCTCTCCTCCAGACAGGGAGTCCTCTCCTCCATTCAGGGAGTCCTCTCCTCCAGACAGGGAGTCCTCTCCTCCAGACAGGGAGTCCTCTCCTCCAGACAGGGAGTCCTCTCCTCCATTCAGGGAGTCCTCTCCTCCAGACAGGGAGTCCTCTCCTCCAGTCCTCTCCTCCACAAGGAGTCCTCTCCTCCATTCAGGGAGTCCTCTCCTCCAGACAGGGAGTCCTCTCCTCCAGACAGGGAGTCCTCTCCTCCAGACAGGGAGTCCTCTCCTCCAGACAGGGAGTCCTCTCCTCCAGACAGGGAGTCCTCTCCTACAGACAGGGAGTCCTCTCCTCCAGACAGGGAGTCCTCTCCTCCAGACAGGGAGTCCTCTCCTCCATTCAGGGAGTCCTCTCCTCCAGACAGGGAGTCCTCTCCTCCAGACAGGGAGTCCTCTCCTCCATTCAAGGAGTCCTCTCCTCCATTCAGGGAGTCCTCTCCTCCATTCAGGGAGTCCTCTCCTCCAGACAGGGAGTCCTCTCCTCCAGACAGGGAGTCCTCTCCTCCAGACAGGGAGTCCTCTCCTCCATTCAAGGAGTCCTCTCCTCCATTCAGGGAGTCCTCTCCTCCATTCAGGGAGTCCTCTCCTCCAGACAGGGAGTCCTCTCCTCCAGACAGGGAGTCCTCTCCTCCATTCAAGGAGTCCTCTCCTCCATTCAGGGAGTCCTCTCCTCCAGACAGGGAGTCCTCTCCTCCAGACAGGGAGTCCTCTCCTCCAGACAGGGAGTCCTCTCCTCCAGACAGGGAGTCCTCTCCTCCATTCAAGGAGTCCTCTCCTCCATTCAGGGAGTCCTCTCCTCCAGACAGGGAGTCCTCTCCTCCAGACAGGGAGTCCTCTCCTCCATTCAGGGAGTCCTCTCCTCCAGACAGGGAGTCCTCTCCTACAGACAGGGAGTCCTCTCCTCCAGACAGGGAGTCCTCTCCTCCATTCAGGGAGTCCTCTCCTCCAGACAGGGAGTCCTCTCCTCCAGACAGGGAGTCCTCTCCTCCAGACAGGGAGTCCTCTCATCCATTCAGGGAGTCCTCTCCTCCAGACAGGGAGTCCTCTCCTCCAGACAGGGAGACCTCTCCTACAGACAGGGAGTCCTCTCCTCCAGACAGGGAGTCCTCTCCTCCAGACAAGAGGCTTGGAAGCCCCAAGCCTCTTGTCGGCCCACCCCGGCCCCCTCTCCCAGCCCAACCGACCATTCCTCCTCTGGCTTGCAGAGTGAGGCGTGTCCCTCTCCCTGGCTCTCTCTGGCATGAGACAAACCCTGCCTGTCTTCATGTCCTCTGACCACTCAGGAGACAGCAGAGCTCCAGCCAGCTAGCTGGAGAGTCTCTCTCCGCGTCTTCTGCCGTCCCTGACCCATGTGATCAACATCCTCCCCTGCTCCTCCCACACACAGACCACAATGCCTTTCTGGAGTGAAAAGACCGCCTGGTCAGTGTCCCTCTGCGCTAGACTTACAAACCTCAGCACAGCTCTCTCTCTCTACCCCCTCCTCTAAGTCTCTACCCCCCCTCTAACTCTCTCTCTACCCCCCCCCTCTAACTCTCTCTACCCCCTCCTCTAAGTCTCTACCCCCCCTCTAACTCTCTCTCTACCCCCTCCTCTCTTTACCCTCTCTCTCTCTACCCCCTCCTCTCTTTACCCTCTCTCTCTCTACCCCCCTCTAAGTCTCTCTCTACCCCCTCTCTCTCTCTACCCCCCTCTAAGTCTCTACCCCCCCTCTAACTCTCTCTCTACCCCCCTCTCTCTCTCCACCCCCCTCCCTCTAAGTCTCTCTACCCCCCCTCCCTCTAACTCTCTCTGTGTGTCTCCTGGGGTTGAGTGAGACGTGGAGTTGGTTGGTGAGAGACAGCCCTCAGCAGCCTGCTGTATGTAGCTGTACTGGTAGTGAGTCGGTGTGAGAACCACAACAACAGTCAGTCAGTCCATCTGGTTTTCATTAGCTTGTTGCTACGCAGGAAAAAACACTTCTTTTGTAGTCCATCCAGCCAATCAGGAAGTGATTTTGGGGCAGTAGCTTCCTGTTTCCCTGCGTTCCCCCGGACAGTAGGCCCCGCCCAGCTCCGCTAGCCCAACAGTTCATGTATAACATGCTGCTTCAGGACACAGAGGACAGGAAGGGGACAGTCCTGTCTGTAGGACACAGAGGACAGGAAGGGGACAGCCCTGTCTGTAGGACACAGAGGACAGGAGGGGGACAGCCCTGTCTGTAGGACACAGAGGACAGGAAGGGGACAGCCCTGTCTGTAGGACACAGAGGACAGGAGGGGGACAGCCCTGTCTGTAGGACACAGAGGACAGGAGGGGGACAGTCCTGTCTGTAGGACACAGAGGACAGGAGGGGGACAGTCCTGTCTGTAGGACACAGAGGACAGGAAGGGGACAGCCCTGTCTGTAGGACACAGAGGACAGGAGGGGGACAGCCCTGTCTGTAGGACACAGAGGACAGGAGGGGGACAGTCCTGTCTGTAGGACACAGAGGACAGGAGGGGGACAGTCCTGTCTGTAGGACACAGAGGACAGGAGGGGGACAGTCCTGTCTGTAGGACACAGAGGACAGGAAGGGGACAGCCCTGTCTGTAGGACACAGAGGACAGGAGGGGGACAGCCCTGTCTGTAGGACACAGAGGACAGGAGGGGGACAGCCCTGTCTGTAGGACACAGAGGACAGGAGGGGGACAGTCCTGTCTGTAGGACACAGAGGACAGGAGGGGGACAGTCCTGTCTGTAGGACACAGAGGACAGGAGGGGGACAGTCCTGTCTGTAGGACACAGAGGACAGGAGGGGGACAGCCCTGTCTGTAGGACACAGAGGACAGGAGGGGGACAGCCCTGTCTGTAGGACACAGAGGACAGGAGGGGGACAGCCCTGTCTGTAGGACACAGAGGACAGGAGGGGGACAGCCCTGTCTGTAGGACACAGAGGACAGGAGGGGGACAGCCCTGTCTGTAGGACACAGAGGACAGGAGGGGGACAGTCCTGTCTGTAGGACACAGAGGACAGGAGGGGGACAGCCCTGTCTGCAGGACACAGAGGACAGGAGGGGGACAGCCCTGTCTGTAGGACACAGAGGACAGGAGGGGGACAGTCCTGTCTGTAGGACACAGAGGACAGGAGGGGGACAGCCCTGTCTGTAGGACACAGAGGACAGGAGGGGGACAGCCCTGTCTGTAGGACACAGAGGACAGGAGGGGGACAGTCCTGTCTGTAGGACACAGAGGACAGGAGGGGGACAGCCCTGTCTGTAGGACACAGAGGACAGGAGGGGGACAGTCCTGTCTGTAGGACACAGAGGACAGGAGGGGGACAGCCCTGTCTGTAGGACACAGAGGACAGCCCTGTCTGTAGGACACAGAGGACAGGAAGGGAACAGCCCTGTCTGTAGGACACAGAGGACAGGAGGACAGGAGGGGGACAGCCCTGTCTGTAGGACACAGAGGACAGGAAGGGGACAGCCCTGTCTGTAGGACACAGAGGACAGGAGGGGGACGGCCCTGTCTGTAGGACACAGAGGACAGGAGGGGAACAGCCCTGTCTGTAGGACACAGAGGACAGGAGGGGAACAGCCCTGTCTGTAGGACACAGAGGACAGGAGGGGGACAGCCCTGTCTGTAGGACACAGATGACAGGAGGGGGACGGCCCTGTCTGTAGGACACAGAGGACAGGAGGGGAACAGCCCTGTCTGTAGGACACAGAGGACAGGAGGGGGACAGTCCTGTCTGTAGGACACAGAGGACAGGAGGGGGACAGTCCTGTCTGTAGGACACAGAGGACAGGAGGGGGACAGCCCTGTCTGTAGGACACAGAGGACAGGAGGGGGACAGTCCTGTCTGTAGGACACAGAGGACAGGAGGGGGACAGTCCTGTCTGTAGGACACAGAGGACAGGAGGGGGACAGCCCTGTCTGTAGGACACAGAGGACAGGAGGGGGACAGCCCTGTCTGTAGGACACAGAGGACAGGAGGGGGACAGCCCTGTCTGTAGGACACAGAGGACAGGAGGGGGACAGCCCTGTCTGTAGGACACAGAGGACAGGAGGGGGACAGCCCTGTCTGTAGGACACAAGAGGACAGGAGGGGGACAGTCCTGTCTGTAGGACACAGAGGACAGGAGGGGGACAGCCCTGTCTGTAGGACACAGAGGACAGGAGGGGGACAGCCCTGTCTGTAGGACACAGAGGACAGGAGGGGGACAGTCCTGTCTGTAGGACACAGAGGACAGGAGGACAGGAGGGGGGCAGCCCTGTCTGTAGGACACAGAGGACAGGAGGGGGACAGCCCTGTCTGTAGGACACAGAGGACAGGAGGACAGGAGGGGGACAGTCCTGTCTGTAGGACACAGAGGACAGGAGGGGAACAGTCCTGTCTGTAGGACACATAGGACAGGAGGGGGACAGCCCTGTCTGTAGGACACAGAGGACAGGAGGGGGACAGCCCTGTCTGTAGGACACAGAGGACAGGAGGGGGACAGTCCTGTCTGTAGGACACAGAGGACAGGAGGGGGACAGTCCTGTCTGTTGGACACAGAGGACAGGAGGGGGACAGCCCTGTCTGTAGGACACAGAGGACAGGAGGGGGACAGCCCTGTCTGTAGGACACAGAGGACAGGAGGGGAACAGCCCTGTCTGTAGGACACAGAGGACAGGAGGGGGACAGCCCTGTCTGTAGGACACAGAGGACAGGAGGGGAACAGTCCTGTCTGTATGACACAGAGGACAGGAGGGGGACAGCCCTGTCTGTAGGACACAGAGGACAGGAGGGGGACAGCCCTGTCTGTAGGACACAGAGGACAGGAGGGGGACAGACCTGTCTGTAGGACACAGAGGTGTTCAACTATGAAACCATCCGTGATGCGATCTCTCCAGCCAAATGCTGCAGGTAGTGCTGTTCAATTAACCACCGAAATTACAGTTATTATTCATTTTTTTAACAACTAAATTAACCAACAAGGGTTAAATGACTTAAATTACCTTTCGTTCACTTTATTTCTGTGGTTTCAATGCACACATTGCTCAGTTTCTGTAGAGATAAATCACATCCAGTCTGAACTGTGTGATGTAGTAGGGAGTTGTAGTTTCTCTAGAGATAAATCAGATCCAGTCTGAACTGTGTGATGTAGTAGGGAGTTGTAGTTTCTCTAGAGATAAATCAGATCCAGTCTGAACTGTGTGATGTAGTAGGGAGTTGTAGTTTCTCTAGAGATAAATCAGACCCAGACTGAACTGTGTGATGTAGTAGGGAGTTGTAGTTTCTCTAGAGATAAATCAGATCCAGACTGAACTGTGTGATGTAGTAGGGAGATGTAGTTTCTCTAGAGATAAATCAGATCCAGACTGAACTGTGTGATGTAGTAGGGAGTTGTAGTTTCTCTAGAGATAAATCGGATCCAGACTGAACTGTGTGATGTAGTAGGGAGTTGTAGTTTCTCTAGAGATAAATCGGATCCAGACTGAACTGTGTGATGTAGTAGGGAGTTGTAGTTTCTCTAGAGATAAATCAGATCCAGACTGAACTGTGTGATGTAGTAGGGAGTTGTAGTTTCTCTAGAGGTAAATCAGATCCAGTCTGAACTGTGTGATGTAGTAGGGAGATGTAGTTTCTCTAGAGATAAATCAGATCCAGTCTGAACTGTGTGACGTAGTAGGGAGTTGTAGTTTCTCTAGAGATAAATCAGATCCAGACTGAACTGAGTTGTAGTTTCCAACAGGCCAATATTCTACACAGTTTAGCGCAGAAAACGTGCTGATTAACTACAACGACCATAATCCATTGCGCACCTACTTGTCCGGTCTGTGTTTTTCGTTAGGGTAGTGTGGGGCAGACACAGAACACCGCATGACGGAGAGGAAGAGAGAGCAGTTACTTCACCAGGTATCTCTACCTGAACAACGCATGACGGAGAGGAAGGGAGAGCAGTTACTTCACCGGGTATCTCTACCTGAACAACGCATGACGGAGAGGAAGAGAGAGCAGTTACTTCACCGGGTATCTCTACCTGAACAACGCATGACGGAGAGGAAGAGAGAGCAGTTACTTCACCGGGTATCTCTACCTGAACAACGCATGACGGAGAGGAAGAGAGAGCAGTTACTTCACCGGGTATCTCTACCTGAACAACGCATGACGGAGAGGAAGAGAGAGCAGTTACTTCGCCGGGTATCTCTACCTGAACAACGCATGACGGAGAGGAAGAGAGAGCAGTTACTTCGCCAGGTATCTCTACCTGAACAACTCATGACAGAGAGGAAGAGAGGGCAGTTACTTCACCAGGTATCTCTACCTGAACAACGCATGACGGAGAGGAAGAGAGAGCAGTTACTTCGCCAGGTATCTCTACCTGAACAACTCATGACAGAGAGGAAGAGAGAGCAGTTACTTCGCCAGGTATCTCTACCTGAACAACGCATGACGGAGAGGCAGAGAGAGCAGTTACTTCGCCGGGTATCTCTACCTGAACAACTCATGACGGAGAGGAAGAGAGAGCAGTTACTTCGCCGGGTATCTCTACCTGAACAACGCATGACGGAGAGGAAGAGAGAGCAGTTACTTCGCCGGGTATCTCTACCTGAACAACGCATGACGGAGAGGAAGAGAGAGCAGTTACTTCGCCAGGTATCTCTACCTGAACAACACATGACGGAGAGGAAGAGAGAGCAGTTACTTCGCCAGGTATCTCTACTTGAACAACGCATGACGGAGAGGAAGAGAGAGCAGTTACTTCACCAGGTATCTCTACCTGAACAACGCATGACGGAGAGGAAGTTAGTTATAGGTTCTAGTGAGGTTGGTGACAGTACAACAGCTGATTACAGTAGATTGTAGGTAGGTTCTAGGTTCTAGTCAGGTTGGTGACAGTACAACAGCTGATTACAGTAGATTGTAGGTAGGTTATAGGTTCTAGTCAGGTTGGGGACAGTACAACAGCTGATTACAGTAGATTGTAGGTAGGTTCTAGGTTCTAGTCAGGTTGGTGACAGTACAACAGCTGATTACAGTAGATTGTAGGTAGGTTCTAGGTTCTAGTCAGGTTGGGGACAGTACAACAGCTGATTACAGTAGATTGTAGGTAGGTTCTAGGTTCTAGTCAGGTTGGGGACAGTACAACAGCTGATTACAGTAGATTGTAGGGTAGGTTATAGGTTATAGTCAGGTTGGTGACAGTACAACAGCTGATTACAGTAGATTGTAGGTAGGTTATAGGTTCTAGTGAGGTTGGTGACAGTACAACAGCTGATTACAGTAGATTGTAGGTAGGTTCTAGGTTCTAGTGAGGTTGGTGACAGTACAACAGCTGATTACAGTAGATTGTAGGTAGGTTCTAGGCTCTAGTGAGGTTGGTGACAGTACAACAGCTGATTACAGTAGATTGTAGGTAGGTTATAGGTTCTAGTGAGGTTGGTGACAGTACAACAGCTGATTACAGTAGATTGTAGGTAGGTTCTAGGTTCTAGTGAGGTTGATGACAGTACAACAGCTGATTACAGTAGATTGTAGGTAGGTTCTAGGTTCTAGTGAGGTTGGTGACAGTACAACAGCTGATTACAGTAGATTGTAGGTAGGTTCTAGGTTCTAGTCAGGTTGGTGACAGTACAACAGCTGATTACAGTAGATTGTAGGTAGGTTATAGGTTCTAGTCAGGTTGGGGACAGTACAACAGCTGATTACAGTAGATTGTATGGTAGGTTATAGGTTCTAGTCAGGTTGGGGACAGTACAACAGCTGATTACAGTAGATTGTAGGTAGGTTCTAGGTTCTAGTCAGGTTGGGGACAGTACAACAGCTGATTACAGTAGATTGTAGGTAGGTTCTAGGTTCTAGTCAGGTTGGGGACAGTACAACAGCTGATTACAGTAGATTGTAGGTAGGTTCTAGGTTCTAGTCAGGTTGGGGACAGTACAACAGCTGATTACAGTAGATTGTAGGTAGGTTATAGGTTCTAGTGAGGTCGGTGACAGTACAACAGCTGATTACAGTAGATTGTAGGTTAGTTCTAGGTTCTAGTGAGGTTGGTGACAGTACAACAGCTGATTACAGTAGATTGTAGGTAGGTTATAGGTTCTAGTGAGGTTGGTGACAGTACAACAGCTGATTACAGTAGATTGTAGGTAGGTTATAGGTTCTAGTCAGGTTGGGGACAGTACAACAGCTGATTACAGTAGATTGTAGGTAGGTTATAGGTTCTAGTCAGGTTGGGGACAGTACAACAGCTGATTACAGTAGATTGTAGGTAGGTTATAGGTTCTAGTCAGGTTGGTGACAGTACAACAGCTGATTACAGTAGATTGTAGGTAGGTTCTAGGTTCTAGTCAGGTTGGGGACAGTACAACAGCTGATTACAGTAGATTGTAGGTAGGTTCTAGGTTCTAGTGAGGTTGGTGACAGTACAACAGCTGATTACAGTAGATTGTAGGGTAGGTTATAGGTTCTAGTCAGGTTGGTGACAGTACAACAGCGGATTACAGTAGATTGTAGGGTAGGTTATAGGTTCTAGTCAGGTTGGTGACAGTACAACAGCTGATTACAGTAGATTGTAGGTAGGTTATAGGTTGTAGTCAGGTTGGGGACAGTACAACAGCTGATTACAGTAGATTGTAGGTAGGTTCTAGGTTCTAGTCAGGTTGGTGACAGTACAACAGCTGATTACAGTAGATTGTAGGTAGGTTATAGGTTCTAGTCAGGTTGGTGACAGTACAACAGTAGATTACAGTAGATTGTAGGTAGGTTATAGGTTCTAGTCAGGTTGGTGACAGTACAACAGCTGATTACAGTAGATTGTAGGTAGGTTATAGGTTCTAGTCAGGTTGGTGACAGTACAGTAGACTACAGTAGATTGTAGGGTAGGTTATAGGTTCTAGTCAGGTTGGTGACAGTACAACAGTAGATTACAGTAGATTGTAGGTAGGTTCTAGGTTCTAGTCAGGTTGGTGACAGTACAACAGCTGATTACAGTAGATTGTAGGTAGGTTATAGGTTCTAGTCAGGTTGGTGACAGTACAACAGCTGATTACAGTAACTTGTAGGTAGGTTATAGGTTCTAGTCAGGTTGGGGACAGTACAGTAGACTACAGTAGATTGTAGGGTAGGTTATAGGTTCTAGTCAGGTTGGGGACTTTACAGTAGACTACAGTAGATTGTAGGTAGGTTATAGGTTCTAGTCAGGTTGGGGACAGTACAGTAGACTACAGTAGATTGTAGGTAGGTTATAGGTTCTAGTCAGGTTGGTGACAGTACAGTAGACTACAGTAGATTGTAGGGTAGGTTATAGGTTCTAGTCAGGTTGGTGACAGTGCAACAGCTGATTACAGTAGATTGTAGGTAGGTTATAGGTTCTAGTCAGGTTGGGGACAGTACAGTAGACTACAGTAGATTGTAGGTAGGTTATAGGTTCTAGTCAGGTTGGTGCAGTACAGTAGACTACAGTAGATTGTAGGGTAGGTTATAGGTTCTAGTCAGGTTGGTGACAGTACAACAGCTGATTACAGTAGATTGTAGGTAGGTTATAGGTTCTAGTCAGGTTGGGGACAGTACAGTAGACTACAGTAGATTGTAGGGTAGGTTATAGGTTCTAGTCAGGTTGGGGACTTTACAGTAGACTACAGTAGATTGTAGGTAGGTTATAGGTTATAGTCAGGTTGGTGACAGTACAACAGCTGATTACAGTAGATTGTAGGTAGGTTATAGGTTCTAGTCAGGTTGGTGACAGTACAACAGCTGATTACAGTAGATTGTAGGTAGGTTATAGGTTCTAGTCAGGTTGGTGACAGTACAACAGCTGATTACAGTAGATTGTAGGTAGGTTCTAGGTTCTAGTCAGGTTGGTGACAGTACAGTAGACTACAGTAGATTGTAGGTAGGTTATAGGTTCTAGTCAGGTTGGTGACAGTACAACAGCTGATTACAGTAGATTGTAGGTAGGTTATAGGTTCTAGTCAGGTTGGTGACAGTACAGTAGATTACAGTAGATTGTAGGTAGGTTATAGTTTCTAGTCAGGTTGGGGACAGTACAACAGCTGATTACAGTAGATTGTAGGTAGGTTATAGGTTCTAGTCAGGTTGGGGACAGTACAACAGCTGATTACAGTAGATTGTAGGGTAGGTTATAGGTTCTAGTCAGGTTGGGGACTTTACAGTAGACTACAGTAGATTGTAGGTAGGTTATAGGTTCTGTAGGTAGGTTAAGGTTATTTCTGTAACATTTGAAGTCACGTTGGGTTGTTGTTTATCTGTCTGGTGCCATGACAACCTGCTGCTTATCAGACATATGGAATGCTGCCATGTAACTCTTGCAATCACACACACACACACACACACACACACACACACACACACACACACTGCTCCTCGCTGTTTGTTGTTTTTCTGCTCAACTCTGTTTCTTGTTTAAAGTCATAACAATCAGACTACACCCACGGTGGGTACAGGGTATGCATAACAATCAGACTACACCCACCGGTGGGTACAGGGTATGCATAACAATCAGACTACACCCACGGTGGGTACAGGGTATGCATAACAATCAGACTACACCCACGGTGGGTACAGGGTATGCATAACAATACAGACTACACCCACGGTGGGTACAGGGTATGCTTAACAATCAGACTACACCCACGGTGGGTACAGGGTATGCATAACAATCAGACTACACCCACGGTGGGTACAGGGTATGCATAACAATCAGACTACACCCACGGTGGGTACAGGGTATGCATAACAATCAGACTACACCCACGGTGGGTACAGGGTATGCATAACAATCAGACTACACCCACGGTGGGTACAGGGTATGCATAACAATCAGACTACACCCACGGTGGGTACAGGGTATGCATAACAATCAGACTACACCCACGGTGGGTACAGGGTATGCATAACAATCAGACTACACCCACGGTGGGAACAGGGTATGCATAACAATCAGACTACACCCACGGTGGGTACAGGGTATGCATAACAATCAGACTACACCCACGGTGGGTACAGGGTATGCATAACAATCAGACTACACCCACGGTGGGTACAGGGTATGCATAACAATCAGACTACACCCACGGTGGGGACAGGGTATGCTTATGTTGAACCACAGAGCTGTTGTCGTGGTTTTCAGTTTGGAGCCATAACAAGATGAGGAAGTGACCAACAGCCGATTAGTCAATCGGGGGTTTACATTATAGTGCACCATCTAACGCAATAAAACACGCATCAACTGGGGAAATGGTGAACAATAAATAGTCATATCTGTTTTTTGTTGTTGTATTGAATATACAGATGTGTTTTGCATACTAGTGTGTATAGCGAGTTAATAACACGTGGAAAAGCTAGCCAGGGTCATATCCTATTGAGAGCAATGAAGGAAGCGTATTATAGGTGCGGGCCTCCAGAGGCTATTGCCAGTCGCCGAGGCGCTATTTTCTGTTACTTATTTACTGCCTAAAGCTGTCCAATGACTGCAACGATCTCTGGCGCAATAGCGCGGACAGTAAGAAATAAGTAACCCCGGAAATCCACACCGGGACTGGGGTCTCTCCTTAGACTAACGGGCCGGTTGTTTTATTCAAAGCTCTGCGCGGGGGAGAAAGTGGGCAAAACCGACATCGAGCCATCCATCCATAGACATGCAGCTGTTTCCCGTTTTGTTTGTTGTTGCGCTCAGACCCTCACGTCTCGAGTTTTTTTTTTGTCGCCACAAACACAGAAGTTCATAACACCAATCCACATTTACAATAACAAATCCAACCGCATTGTTAATTACATACATGTATTAAACACCACATAGATATTCATTCATGGACGCCTCTATATAGGCCTGAGACTACACAGAATCCATAATGATGGACTGAATACGATCAGTTTGTCATGTGTCTATTTTACAAAATACATGCTATGTTGCGGGAGCGTGTGATTTGAATTACAACATGTCACAGAGACAGAGAGAGAGAGAGGGAGGGCGGTCTCCCTCTCTCAAAGCCCCAATGCCTTTTAGCCCGTTAAAGTGAAGCCACGGAGACCAGAGGGGGTGGGGGAATAATACCCGAGCTGCCTCTCTCTCTCTCTCTCTCTCTCTCTCTCTCTCTCTCTCTCTGATTTCCTTACCTATTTTTATTTTGACGCTTTGGAAAACCCGTAGCCCTTCCTCTTCGACCGCCATGCTCGCGGCTCCGCTCTTTTACCACTCGCCTTTGTGGATAGAGTCTTTGCTCCACGGTGATCGGGATGTGTGTGTCGGGTTTCTCCGGCAGTCGAGGGAGGCAGGTCTAGTCCAGCTCCTAGGGCGGTGTGCTGTCTGTATGGGTATATATGGTTATGCTTCCCGGACAGCGGACAGCTGCATTCCCTTACCCAACCGCTGCTAGAACACACTGCAGCTCCAACCCAGAGCGGCGCGTAGAGTGGGCGGGGCTCCACCTTCTCTTTCAGCTGATTGACTGTCAGCGGGATGATGTCATACAAGGGGGCGGGCTAGATTAGTCGACGAAAGCGGGTTGCTCAAAAAGGGACACGAGGCGGACTGTAACCGAATTGGTCCAAACTGGCTTGGAGTCTATCCTGACTGGTTTATACCGATAAACATCGAGAGTGCGGGTGAGAAAAACATTGCAAAGATCTCAACCAACATCAAACCGGTTTTGCTTTGTGCTTTGTGACTCGAATTGGAGACACGGACAAATCCGATTAGGTCATAATGAACCCGATGGCGTAGGTTTGACTAGATGATGAACTAATCTGTGTATAAACCCATTAGCTGCCTTCATCCATGTAAAAACCAGACAAGATAAGACTCCAAGCCCGGTTCGGACCAATTCGGGTTCCGGTCTGCCTTGTGGCCCTTTTGAAACGCTCAGTCTTGAATAAATGAGGGCCGTTGACATAAATCGAGTAGGGTGGGGATTAATGATGTTATTGTGATAGGTGGTGATAGCATGACTGAACAGGCTTTAAGGAAGACACATCACAGGAGAGGAAGAGGACGGACACCGTTCAGATCTGTCCAACAAAGGAAGACATCACAGGAGAGGAGGAGGAGGAAGAGGACGGACACCGTTCAGGTCTGTCCAACAAAGGAAGACATCACAGGAGAGGAGTAGGAGGAGGAGGAAGAGGACGGACACCACTCAGATCTGTCCAACAAAGGAAGACATCACAGGAGAGGAGGAGGAAGAAGAGGACGGACACCGCTCAGATCTGTCCAACAAAGGAAGACATCACAGGAGAGGAGGAGGAGGAAGAGGACGGACACCGCTCAGGTGTGTCCAACAAAGGAAGACATCACAGGAAAGGAGGAGGAGGAAGAGGACGGACACCGCTCAGATCTGTCCAACAAAGGAAGACATCACAGGAGAGGAGGAGGAAGAAGAGGACGGACACCGCTCAGATCTGTCCAACAAAGGAAGACATCACAGGAGGAGGAGGAGGAAGAGGACGGACACCGCTCAGATCTGTCCAACAAAGGAAGACATCACAGGAGGAGGAGGAGGAAGAGGACGGACACCGCTCAGATCTGTCCAACAAAGGAAGACATCACAGGAGAGGAGGAGGAGGAAGAGGACGGACACCGCTCAGATCTGTCCAACAAAGGAAGATATCACAGGAGAGGAGGAGGAGGAAGAGGACGGACACCCCTGAGATCTGTCCAACAAAGGAAGACATCACAGGAGAGGAGGAGGAGGAGGAGGAAGAGGACGGACACCGCTCAGATCTGTCCAACAAAAGAAGACATCACAGGAGAGGAGGAGAAGGAAGAGGACGGACACCGCTCAGATCTCGGACACCGCTCAGATCTGTCCAACAAAGGAAGACATCACAGGAGAGGAGGAGGAGGAAGAGGACGGACACCCCTGAGATCTGTCCAACAAAGGAAGACATCACAGGAGAGGAGGAGGAGGAGGAGGAAGAGGACGGACACCGCTCAGATCTGTCCAACAAAGGAAGACATCACAGGAGAGGAGGAGGAGGAAGAGGACGGACACCGCTCAGATCTGTCCAACAAAGGAAGACATCACAGCAGAGGAGGAGGAGGAAGAGGATGGACACCGTTCAGATCTGTCCAACAAAAGGAAGACACCTCAAATTAGGCCCAGTCCAGAACGTACTGTAGCAAACGGAGGGAGCGGGGTAGCAAACCTCGGGGCTCCAGCGTGAAAAAGCAACCACTCTACGCATCGCGCCAATAGGTGGGAACTGTAGCGTGGCCTCATGTAGAGAGGATCTCTACATTATCAAATCAAAATCAAAATGTATTTATAAAGCCCTTCTTACATCAGCTGATATCTCAAAGTGCTGTACAGAAACCCAGCCTAAAACCCCAAAACAGCAAGCAATGCAGGTGTAGAAGCACGGCGGCTAGGGAAAACCTCCCTAGAAAGGCCAGAACCTCGGAAGAAACCTAGAGAGGAACCAGGCTATGAAGGGTGGCCAGTCCTCTACAATACATTACTCTGCCAACCCAGTGGTGATGTCGATGGGGTGGAGTGGAGAGGAGTGGACGAGTTGAAGCAGGAGTTAACGGTTCCAACGGGTTTTGACCCGGGACCAAGTCCTGTGGGTTAGCCTCCTTTTGAACAGCCATGAATCTAATTATATACCCTCATCCCTCCCATCACATCATCCAGTTCCACCCTCAATCGTCCCTCCCCTGGCCGGGACACAGCTACTGTAAGACAGGGACACTGACTGTAGCTATGGTGCAGTAAACCAGCCATCCGGCTGTCATACTGATGGTAGAATAGGATATTAGTGTGTTCAGTTTTTATTGTAAAGGTGACAGGCACTACAACAACCACATGACGCTGGAGGGCTGAGGGAGTGACTGAAGTAGTATAGGAAGGGGACAGTTAGTGGTACTGGAGGGCTGAGGGAGTGACTGAAGTAGTATAGGAAGGGGACAGTTAGTGGTACTGGAGGGCTGAGGGAGTGACTGAAGTAGTATAGGAAGGGGACAGTTAGTGGTACTGGAGGGCTGAGGGAGTGACTGAAGTAGTATAGGAAGGGGACAGTTAGTGGTACTGGAGGGCTGAGGGAGTGACTGAAGTAGTATAGGAAGGGGACAGTTAGTGGTACTGGAGGGCTGAGGGAGTGACTGAAGTAGTATAGGAAGGGGACAGTTAGTGGTACTGGAGGGCTGAGGGAGTGACTGAAGTAGTATAGGAAGGGGACAGTTAGTGGTACTGGAGGGCTGAGGGAGTGACTGAAGTAGTATAGGAAGGGGACAGTTAGTGGTACCGGAGGGCTGAGGGAGTGACTGAAGTAGTATAGGAAGGGGACAGTTAGTGATACCGGAGGGCTGAGGGAGTGACTGAAGTAGTATAGGAAGGGGACAGTTAGTGGTACTGGAGGGCTGAGGGAGTGACTGAAGTAGTATAGGAAGGGGACAGCTAGTGGTACTGGAGGGCTGAGGGAGTGACTGAAGTAGTATAGGAAGGGGACAGTTAGTGGTACTGGAGGGCTGAGGGAGTGACTGAAGTAGTATAGGAAAGGGACAGTTAGTGGTACTGGAGGGCTGAGGGAGTGACTGAAGTAGTATAGGAAGGGGACAGCTAGTGGTACTGGAGGGCTGAGGGAGTGACTGAAGTAGTTTAGGAAGGGGACAGTTAGTGGTACTGGAGGGCTGAGGGAGTGACTGAAGTAGTATAGGAAGGGGCCAGCTAGTGGTACTGGAGAGCTGAGGGAGTGACTGAAGTAGTATAGGAAGGGGACAGCTAGTGCTACTGTAGGGCTGAGGGAGTGACTGAAGTAGTATAGGAAGGGGACAGCTAGTGGTACTGGAGGGCTGAGGGAGTGACTGAAGTAGTATAGTTAGGGTACAGTTAGTGGTACTGGAGGGCTGAGGGAGTGACTGAAGTAGTATAGGAAGGGGACAGTTAGTGGTACTGGAGGGCTGAGGGAGTGACTGAAGTAGTATAGGAAGGGGCCAGCTAGTGGTACTGGAGGGCTGAGGGAGTGACTGAAGTAGTATAGGAAGGGGACAGCTAGTGGTACTGGAGGGCTGAGGGAGTGACTGAAGTAGTATAGGAAGGGGACAGTTAGTGGTACTGGAGGGCTGAGGGAGTGACTGAAGTAGTATAGTTAGGGTACAGTTAGTGGTACTGGAGGGCTGAGGGAGTGACTGAAGTAGTATAGGAAGGGGACAGTTAGTGGTACTGGAGGGCTGAGGGAGTGACTGAAGTAGTATAGGAAGGGTACAGTTAGTGGTACTGGAGAGCTGAGGGAGTGACTGAAGTAGTATAGGAAGGGTACAGTTAGTGGTACTGGAGGGCTGAGGGAGTGACTGAAGTAGTATAGTTAGGGTACAGTTAGTGGTACTGGAGGGCTGAGGGAGTGACTGAAGTAGGATAGGAAGGGGACAGTTAGTGGTACTGGAGGGCTGAGGGAGTGACTGAAGTAGTATAGGAAGGGGACAGCTAGTGGTACTGGAGGGCTGAGGGAGTGACTGAAGTAGTATAGGAAGGGGACAGTTAGTGGTACTGGAGGGCTGAGGGAGTGACTGAAGTAGTATAGGAAGGGGACAGTTAGTGGTACTGGAGGGCTGAGGGAGTGACTGAAGTAGTATAGGAAGGGGACAGTTAGTGGTACTGGAGGGCTGAGGGAGTGACTGGAGTAGTATAGGAAGGGGACAGTTAGTGGTACTGGAGGGCTGAGGGAGTGACTGAAGTAGTATAGGAAGGGGACAGTTAGTGGTACTGGAGGGCTGAGGGAGTGACTGAAGTAGTATAGGAAGGGGACAGTTAGTGGTACTGGAGGGCTGAGGGAGTGACTGAAGTAGTATAGTTAGGGTACAGTTAGTGGTACTGGAGGGCTGAGGGAGTGACTGAAGTAGTATAGGAAGGGGACAGTTAGTGGTACTGGAGGGCTGAGGGAGTGACTGGAGTAGTATAGGAAGGGGACAGCTAGTGGTACTGGAGGGCTGAGGGAGTGACTGAAGTAGTATAGGAAGGGGACAGTTAGTGGTACTGGAGGGCTGAGGGAGTGACTGAAGTAGTATAGGAAGGGGACAGCTAGTGGTACTGGAGGGCTGAGGGAGTGACTGAAGTAGTATAGGAAGGGGACAGTTAGTGGTACTGGAGGGCTGAGGGAGTGACTGAAGTAGTATAGGAAGGGGACAGTTAGTGGTACTGGAGGGCTGAGGGAGTGACTGAAGTAGTATAGTTAGGGTACAGTTAGTGGTACTGGAGGGCTGATGGAGTGACTGAAGTAGGATAGGAAGGGGACAGTTAGTGATACTGGAGGGCTGAGGGAGTGACTGAAGTAGTATAGGAAGGGGACAGCTAGTGGTACTGGAGGGCTGAGGGAGTGACTGAAGTAGTATAGGAAGGGGACAGTTAGTGGTACTGGAGGGCTGAGGGAGTGACTGAAGTAGTATAGTTAGGGTACAGTTAGTGGTACGGGATGGGATGGAGGGAACTGAGTTAGTTAGTTAGTTAGTTAGTTAGTTCAATAGTAAAGGGACATGGAGTTAGGTTAGTAAAGGGATGGGATGGAGGGAGCTGGGTTAGTTAGTTAGTTAGTTAGTTAGTTAGTTAGTTAGTTAGTTAGTTAGTTAGTTAGTTCAATAGTAAAGGGATGGGATGGATGGAGCTGGGTTAGTTAGTTAGTTAGTTAGTTAGTTAGTTAGTTAGTTAGTTCAATAGTAAAGGGACATGGAGTTAGGTTAGTAAAGGGATGGGATGGAGGGAACTGAGTTAGTTAGTTAGTTAGCTATCATTTACATTAGTTCAGAATGAAGGGACATGGGGCTCTACATCCAGATAGGGACCCAGTGAAACAGTCTGTGACAGAGGCCTACATTAACTAACAGACGTTTATGACATGATGACATGATGCATGTATTTTAGTACAGAGCCTTGGAGGATACGCCCTGTGGTTAACCACGGGCCTGTGTGTGTGTGTGTGTGTGTGTGTGTGTGTGTGTGTGTGTGTGTGTGTGTGTGTGTGTGTGTGTGTGTGTGTGTGTGTGTGTGTGTGTGTGTGTGTGGGGGGGGGGGGGTGACGAAGAGAGAGTGAGCTAAGATTTTAACGAAAGCTCATTCTTTTTCACTGCATGTACAGTTGAAGTCAGAAGTTTACATACACCTTAGCCAAATACATTTAAACTCAGTTTTTCACAATTCCTGACATTTAATCCTAGTAACAATTCTCTGTCTTAGGTCAGTTAGGATCACCACTATATTTTAAGAATGTGAAATGTCAGAATAATAGTAGAGAGAATAATTTATTTCAGCTTTTATTTCTTTCATCACATTCCCAGTGGGTCAGAAGTTTACATACACTCAATTAGTAGTTGGTAGCATTGCCTTTAAATTGTTTAACTTGGGTCAAACATTTCAGGTAGCCTTCCACAAGCTTCCCACAATAAGTTGGGTGAATTTTGGCCCATTCCTCCAGACAGAGCTGGTGTAACTGAGTCAGGTTTTTAGGCCTCCTTGCTCACACATGCTTTTTCAGTTCTGCCCACACATTTTCTATAGGATTGAGGTCAGGGCTTTGTGATGGCCACTCCAATACCTTGACTTTGTTGACCTTAAGCCATTTTGCCACAACTTTGGAAGTATGCTTGGGGTCATTGTCCATTTGAAGACCCATTTGCTACCAAGCTTTAACTTCCTGACTGATGTCTTGAGATTTTGCTTCAATATATCTACATAATTTTCATCCTCATGATACCATCTATTTTGTGAAGTGCCCCAGTCCCTCCTGCAGCAAAGCACCCCCACAACATGATGCTGCCACCCCCGTGCTTCACGGTTGGGATGGTGTTCTTCGGCTTGCAAGTCTTCCCCTTTTTCCTCCAAACATAACGATGGTCATTATGGCCAAACAGTTCTATTTTTGTTTCATCAGACGAGAGGACATTTCTCCAAAAAGTACGATCTTTGTCCCCATGTGCAGTTGCAAACCGTAGTCTGGCTTTTTTATGGCGAGTTTGGAGCAGTGGCTTCTTCCTTGCTGAGCGGCCTTTCAGGTTATGTCGATATAGGACTCGTTTTAATGTGGATATAGATACTTTTGTACCTTTTTCCTCCAGCATCTTCACAAGGTCCTTTGCTGTTGTTCTGGGATTGATTTGCACTTTTCGCACCAAAGTACGTTCATCTCTAGGAGAACCAGACTTGTGGAGGTCTACAATTTTTTTCTGAGGTCTTGGTTGATTTTTTTTAGATTTTCCCATTATGTCAAGCAAAGAGACACTGAGTTTGAAGGTAGGCCTTGAAATACATCCACAGGTACACCTCCAATTGACTCAAATGATGTCTACATGGAGCTGTTATCTTCATATCTCCTCTGGGATCAGGGTAGTAGACAACACAGTCTGTTAGTCAGCGGTCTACATGGAGCTGTCAGTCAGCGGTCTACATGGAGCTGTCAGTCAGGGAAAGAGGTCATTTATAGCCTGTTTAACATTAAATACCATCTCTGGTTAACCTGGCTGTCTAAACTAAAGGTCCCATATCGCCACCTAGTGGCAATCAGGTAAGTTACTGCTGACTTCCCAACATCACATGTCCCTGTCGTCCCTGTGGACAGCATGCTTGTTACAAGGGGTCTGAGTCTCTATGGCACAGGTGGGGTTCTTTCCCCACAGCCACAGGGTCTGTGGTTCAAACCCCTTACAGGCTGTTTCCCGTCCTTTACTACAACTTAACATCCAATCACACCTACTTACTACAACTTAACATCCAATCACATCTACTTACTACAACTTAACATCCAATCACATCTACTTACTACAACTTAACATCCAATCACATCTACTTACTACAACTTAACATCCAATCACATCTACTTACTACAACTTAACATCCAAGCACATCTACTTACTACAACTTAACATCCAATCACATCTACAACTTAACATCCAATCACATCTACTTACTACAACTTAACATCCAATCACACCACAGTACCCCATCACCATGTCTCCAAACACAGAATAAACTGGCAACAAAACATAACGGCAGTGGCCCAACTTTCTAATCAATAAATATTCTCACATTGTGATAAACAACCACAAACATAGCTTCAGAACAGCTTTGACCACACCCCCAGACAGTGACCACACCCCCAGACAGTTTGACCACACCCCCCCATACAGTTTGACCACACCCCCAGACAGTTTGACCACACCCCCAGACAGTGACCACACCCCCCAGACAGTCTGACCACACCCCCAGACAGTGACCACACCCCCAGACAGTTTGACCACACCCCCAGACAGCAAGCTCCCTGAAATAATTGTCTTCAAACAAACAGATGACTGTCTTCAAACACAGCAACAACACCACACAATATGCATCTAACGGATAAGAACACAAATTGTGGATGAATAATAATACAATGTACTGTATTGCACCTTCTACACTTTCACCCACAGATCACTTGTAGTTTAATCTGTTCATGAAAAACAACAGGGGTCTGCAGACCCCCCTTTGGGAACCACTAAACGCCAATTTATGCTTGATCCTAAATGTGGTAGGAGGCTTAGACCCCTGGAGGCATGCAGAGGTACTCTGTACGGTATGGTACGCCTCTCAAATGTTGTAACGATGCGGAGGCTCCGTACGGTATGGTACGCCTCTCAAATGTTGTAACGATGTGGAGGCTCCGTACGGTATGGTACGCCTCTCAAATGTTGTAACGATGTGGAGGCTCCGTACGGTATGGTACGCCTCTCAAATGTTGTAACGATGTGGAGGGCTCCGTACGGTATGGTACGCCTCTCAAATGTTGTAACGACGTGGAGGCTCCGTACGGTATGGTACGCCTCTCAAATGTTGTAACGATGTGGAGGGCTCCGTACGGTATGGTACGCCTCTCAAATGTTGTAACGATGTGGAGGGCTCCGTACGGTATGGTACACCTCTCAAATGTTGTAACGACGTGGAGGCTCCGTACGGTATGGTACGCCTCTCAAATGTTGTAACGATGTGGAGGGCTCCGTACGGTATGGTACGCCTCTCAAATGTTGTAACGATGTGGAGGGCTCCGTACGGTATGGTACGCCTCTCAAATGTTGTAACGATGTGGAGGGCTCCGTACGGTATGGTACGCCTCTCAAATGTTGTAACGACGTGGAGGGCTCCGTACGGTATGGTACGCCTCTCAAATGTTGTAACGATGTGGAGGCTCCGTACGGTATGGTACGCCTCTCAAATGTTGTAACGATGTGGAGGGCTCCGTACGGTATGGTACGCCTCTCAAATGTTGTAACGATGTGGAGGCTCCGTACGGTATGGTACGCCTCTCAAATGTTGTAACGATGTGGAGGCTCCGTACGGTATGGTACGCCTCTCAGATGTTGTAACGATGTGGAGGGCTCCGTACGGTATGGTACGCCTCTCAAATGTTGTAACGATGTGGAGGCTCCGTACGGTATGGTACGCCTCTCAAATGTTGTAACGATGTGGAGGGCTCCGTACGGTATGGTACGCCTCTCAAATGTTGTAACGATGTGGAGGGCTCCGTACGGTATGGTACGCCTCTCAAATGTTGTAACGACGTGGAGGCTCCGTACGGTATGGTACGCCTCTCAAATGTTGTAACGATGTGGAGGGCTCCGTACGGTATGGTACACCTCTCAAATGTTGTAACGACGTGGAGGCTCCGTACGGTATGGTACGCCTCTCAAATGTTGTAACGATGTGGAGGGCTCCGTACGGTATGGTACGCCTCTCAAATGTTGTAACGATGTGGAGGGCTCCGTACGGTATGGTACGCCTCTCAAATGTTGTAACGATGTGGAGGGCTCCGTACGGTATGGTACGCCTCTCAAATGTTGTAACGATGTGGAGGGCTCCGTACGGTATGGTACGCCTCTCAAATGTTGTAACGATGTGGAGGCTCCGTACGGTATGGTACGCCTCTCAAATGTTGTAACGATGTGGAGGGCTCCGTACGGTATGGTACGCCTCTCAAATGTTGTAACGATGTGGAGGCTCCGTACGGTATGGTACGCCTCTCAAATGTTGTAACGATGTGGAGGCTCCGTACGGTATGGTACGCCTCTCAGATGTTGTAACGATGTGGAGGGCTCCGTACGGTATGGTACGCCTCTCAAATGTTGTAACGATGTGGAGGCTCCGTACGGTATGGTACGCCTCTCAGATGTTGTAACGATGTGGAGGCTCCGTACGGTATGGTACGCCTCTCAGATGTTGTAACGATGTGGAGGCTCCGTACGGTATGGTACGCCTCTCAGATGTTGTAACGACGTGGAGGGCTCCGTACGGTATGGTACGCCTCTCAGATGTTGTAACGACGTGGAGGGCTCCATATACAGCGCATTCGGGAAAGTATTCAGACCCCTTGACTTTTTGTTACGTTACAGCCTCATTCTAAAATGGATTAAAACAAAATGTTCCTCATCAATCTACACACAATACCCCATAATGACAAAGTGAAAACAGTTTTTTCAATTTTTTTTGCAAATGTATTGAAAATAAAAAACATAAATACCTTATTTACATAAGTACCCGATGGTCACTCTGACAGAGTTCCAGAGTTCCTCTGTGGAGATGGGAGAACCTTCCAGAAGGACGACCATCTCTGCAGCACTCCACCAATCAGGCCTTTATGGTAGAGTGGCCAGACAGAAGCCACTCCTCAGTAAAAGGCACATGACAGCCCGCTTGGAGTTTGACAAAAGGCACATAAAGACTCTCAGACCATGAGAAACAAGATTCTCTGGTCTGATGAAACTAAGATTGAACTCTTTGGCCTGAATGCCAAGCGTCACGCCTGGAGGAAACCTGGCACCATCCCTACGGTGAATCATGGTGGTTGTGGCAGCATCATGTTGAGGGGGATGTTTTTCAGCGGCAGGGACTGGGAGACTAGGCAGGATCGAGGCAAAGATGAACAGAACAAAGTACAGAGAGATCATTGATGAAAACCTTCTCCAGAGCACTCAGGACCTCAGTCTGGGACGAACATTCACCTTCCAACAGGACAACGCAGAAGTGGCTTCGGGACAAATCTCTGAATGTCCTTGAGCGGCCCAGCCAGAGCCCAGACTTGAACCCGATCTAACATCTCTGGAGAGACCTGAAAATAGCTGTACAGCGACTCTCCCCATCCAACCTGACAGAGCTTGAGAGGATCTGCAGAGAAGAAGTGGAGAAACTCCCCAAATACAGGTGTGCCAAACTTGTAGCGTCATACCCAAGAAGACTCGAGGTTGTAATCACTGCCAAAGGTGCTTCAACAAAGTACTGAGTAAAGGGTCTGAATACTTATGTAAATGTGATATTTCCCGATTTTTTTTTTAATACATTTTTGCTGTGTCATTATGGGGTATGATGTGTAGATTGATGAGGGGGGAAAAAACTATTTAACCCATTTTAGAATAAGGCTGTAACCTAACAACATGTGAGGGATAAACTGAAGGGGTCTGAATACTTATGTAAATGTGATATTTCCGATTTTTATTTTTAATACATTTTTGCTGTGTCATTATGGGGTATGATGTGTAGATTGATGAGGGGGGAAAATAAGGCTGTAACGTAACAACATGTGGTGGATAAACTGAAGGGGTCTGAATACTCTAGCTCTGCATTGACATGATTGGTTGAAAGTAGGTGGGGGGGCAGGAAGTCCTGTATAAACATACATTCACTTCCTTGACAACTTCCTTCAGGATAGCTCTGCTCCGCTAAGCACAAGAAGAAGAATGAAAGTCCTGATGTCTGCGGAGGCTGTTTCCAGGGTAAATGCTGTTCTGCCACTTCAGATGCTGGATTGACCATGCAGAGCCTTTACGGGGCTTTTTTATTAGAGACAGAAGAGGAAGCAAAACATCCCACTCCCCTCATTTTTTGGGGGGGTTCCTATAGGGTCAATGAACCAAGCAGACCAGCCTCGGCTGCTAATGTATTGGTGTCTATGGGAGAGCTACCCCATTAAGCAGAATGGAACTGATCATTTTAATTTATTCACCATTATTTGGTTTTAAACACATTTTTTTTTACCTGTGTCCCACTAATTAGGGTCCCATGGAAACACTGACCAGAAAATTGTTTCCTAACTATTTAATAGTCCACGTATAAACCTTGAACAAAGACAAGTTAACCTATACCACTTCTGTTTTTAAACAATTAGCTATAGGCAGTGTATTAAATAGCTACATAATGACTTCTTTCGTTGCTATTGACTTAATTTAAGTGTCATTAGACAACTTTTGAGTATGACTCCTTGACGCATTTGATTGTTCTAAATAGTGTACTGTCCCTTTAAAAAGTCCTTCCCGGTCTCTCTTCACTGTGGCCGCACGTTTTCCCCAAACTATACTGTCTTTGGTATCGGTCTTCCCCTATTTCTCTGTTATTGTTTTCATTGTTACTCTGTCCGATCATGGCTGCTCATTCTATCGAAGAACCGTTCCCCTTCCACGGGTTGCTCCCTAAAAAAGAGACCGGCGCAGCGTCTTTTCTCACTAGGTTCCCGGAGTACGATGGACGGGGTGTTCTCATCGCTATCCTCGACACTGGCGTGGACCCAGGGGCCCCGGGGATGCAGGTAAATTTACCCCGGTGCTATTACACACTACTAGGCCTCATTCATTAGAATTGTACAGTAACGACTAGCTAGCGAAATTTTTACCGGCACTACCCTGTCGCTCCAATCTAGCTAGTAAAACTTGTTAGAAACTACTGTTAAACTAACCTACAAGGATTTTAGCAAGCAAGCGGCTGACGCCTTTTTTTTTAACATGACAGTCCCCGGGTCTGTCGGTAAGCTAGCTTAGTTTAGCGTAGATGGCTAACTTAACAAGCTAAGATCATATAGCAAACCATCAGAACAGAATGTCCTAGTTAGCTACACAATAAAATACTGACAGCCCATTGATTTGGCCGAACTATAGTGCTAATATTTCCCCCCATAGCCTCAGACAAAAATTGATTGTTATTGTTACTGACATGTTTTATTTGAAATGTTTCAATGACTAGCTAGTGAGTTGCTGTGACTAGTGTGGTGGAACTGGGTGAGTTGAACTTAGAACGGAGGCACGCTGATGGAAACAGGATCGAACATCTGTTGACAGCCTTCACCCAACTGTAGAGGCCCTGTCCTGTCTTCCCTGTCCAGCTTCTGTCTGTCTGCCCTGTCTAGCTACTTTCTGTCTGTCTGTCTGTGCCCTGTCTAGCTACTTTCTGTCTTGTTTAGCTACTTTCTGTACTGTCTGTCCTGTCTAGCTACTTCCTGTCTGTCCCGTCTAGCTACTTTCTGTCTGTCTGTCTGCCCTGTCTAGCTTCTGTCTGCCCTGTCTGTCTGCCCTGTCTAGCTTCTGTCTGCCCTGTCTGTCTGCCCTGTCTAGCTTCTTTCTGCCCTGTCTAGCTTCTGTCTGCCCTGTCTAGCTTCTGTCTGCCCTGTCTAGCTTCTGTCTGCCCTGTCTGTCTGCCTTGTCTGTCTGTCGGGCTGTCTGTCTGTCAGAGCTTCCTAGCTACACCACTCAGCCCTCTGCTAAAGACCAAAGGTTTCTCTCTGACTCGGACATCTCTATGTGTAGGTCAATACCAGTTGGTTACATACTGACATCTCTATGTGTAGGTCAATACCAGTTGGTTACATACTGACATCTCTATGTGTAGGTCAATACCAGTTGGTTACATACTGACATCTCTATGTGTAGGTCTATACCAGTTGGTTACATACTGACATCTCTATGTGTAGGTCAATACCAGTTGGTTACATACTGACATCTCTATGTGTAGGTCAATACCAGTTGGTTACATACTGACATCTCTATGTGTAGGTCAATACCAGTTGGTTACATACTGACGTCTCTATGTGTAGGTCTATACCAGTTGGTTACATACTGACGTCTCTATGTGTAGGTCAATACCAGTTGGTTACATACTGACATCTCTATGTGTAGGTCAATACCAGTTGGTTACATACTGACATCTCTATGTGTAGGTCAATACCAGTTGGTTACATACTGACATCTCTATGTGTAGGTCAATACCAGTTGGTTACATACTGACATCTCTATGTGTAGGTCAATACCAGTTGGTTACATACTGACATCTCTATGTGTAGGTCTATACCAGTTGGTTACATACTGACATCTCTATGTGTAGGTCTATACCAGTTGGTTACATACTGACATCTCTATGTGTAGGTCAATACCAGTTGGTTACATACTGACATCTCTATGTGTAGGTCAATACCAGTTGGTTACATACTGACATCTCTATGTGTAGGTCTATACCAGTTGGTTACATACTGACATCTCTATGTGTAGGTCTATACCAGTTGGTTACATACTGACATCTCTATGTGTAGGTCAATACCAGTTGGTTACGTACTGACATCTCTATGTGTAGGTCAATACCAGTCTCTATGTGTAGGTCTATACCAGTCTCTATGTGTAGGTCTATACCAGTTGGTTACATACTGACATCTCTATGTGTAGGTCTATACCAGTTGGTTACATACTGACATCTCTATGTGTAGGTCAATACCAGTTGGTTACATACTGACATCTCTATGTGTAGGTCTATACCAGTTGGTTACATACTGACATCTCTATGTGTAGGTCTATACCAGTTGGTTACATACTGACATCTCTATGTGTAGGTCTATACCAGTCTCTATGTGTAGGTCTATACCAGTTGGTTACATACTGACATCTCTATGTGTAGGTCAATACCAGTCTCTATGTGTAGGTCTATACCAGTTGGTTACATACTGACATCTCTATGTGTAGGTCAATACCAGTCTCTATGTGTAGGTCTATACCAGTTGGTTACATACTGACATCTCTATGTGTAGGTCAATACCAGTCTCTATGTGTAGGTCTATACCAGTTGGTTACATACTGACATCTCTATGTGTAGGTCAATACCAGTTGGTTACATACTGACATCTCTATGTGTAGGTCTATACCAGTTGGTTACATACTGACATCTCTATGTGTAGGTCAATACCAGTTGGTTACGTACTGACATCTCTATGTGTAGGTCAATACCAGTTGGTTACATACTGACATCTCTATGTGTAGGTCTATACCAGTTGGTTACATACTGACATCTCTATGTGTAGGTCTATACCAGTTGGTTACATACTGACATCTCTATGTGTAGGTCTATACCAGTTGGTTACATACTGACATCTCTATGTGTAGGTCAATACCAGTTGGTTACATACTGACATCTCTATGTGTAGGTCTATACCAGTTGGTTACATACTGACATCTCTATGTGTAGGTCAATACCAGTTGGTTACGTACTGACATCTCTATGTGTAGGTCAATACCAGTTGGTTACATACTGACATCTCTATGTGTAGGTCAATACCAGTTGGGTACATACTGACATCTCTATGTGTAGGTCTATACCAGTTGGTTACATACTGACATCTCTATGTGTAGGTCAATACCAGTTGGTTACATACTGACATCTCTATGTGTAGGTCAATACCAGTTGGTTACATACTGACATCTCTATGTGTAGGTCAATACCAGTTGGTTACGTACTGACATCTCTATGTGTAGGTCAATACCAGTTGGTTACATACTGACATCTCTATGTGTAGGTCAATACCAGTTGGTTACATACTGACATCTCTATGTGTAGGTCAATACCAGTTGGTTACATACTGACATCTCTATGTGTAGGTCTATACCAGTTGGTTACATACTGACATCTCTATGTGTAGGTCAATACCAGTTGGTTACATACTGACATCTCTATGTGTAGGTCTATACCAGTTGGTTACATACTGACATCTCTATGTGTAGGTCAATACCAGTTGGTTACATACTGACATCTCTATGTGTAGGTCAATACCAGTTGGTTACATACTGACATCTCTATGTGTAGGTCAATACCAGTTGGTTACATACTGACATCTCTATGTGTAGGTCAATACCAGTTGGTTACATACTGACATCTCTATGTGTAGGTCTATACCAGTTGGTTACATACTGACATCTCTATGTGTAGGTCTATACCAGTTGGTTACATACTGACATCTCTATGTGTAGGTCAATACCAGTTGGTTACATACTGACATCTCTATGTGTAGGTCAATACCAGTTGGTTACATACTGACATCTCTATGTGTAGGTCTATACCAGTTGGTTACATACTGACATCTCTATGTGTAGGTCAATACCAGTTGGTTACATACTGACATCTCTATGTGTAGGTCTATACCAGTTGGTTACATACTGACATCTCTATGTGTAGGTCTATACCAGTTGGTTACATACTGACATCTCTATGTGTAGGTCAATACCAGTTGGTTACATACTGACATCTCTATGTGTAGGTCAATACCAGTTGGTTACATACTGACATCTCTATGTGTAGGTCTATACCAGTTGGTTACATACTGACATCTCTATGTGTAGGTCAATACCAGTTGGTTACATACTGACATCTCTATGTGTAGGTCTATACCAGTTGGTTACATACTGACATCTCTATGTGTAGGTCTATACCAGTTGGTTACATACTGACATCTCTATGTGTAGGTCTATACCAGTCTCTATGTGTAGGTCTATACCAGTTGGTTACGTACTGACATCTCTATGTGTAGGTCAATACCAGTTGGTTACATACTGACATCTCTATGTGTAGGTCTATACCAGTTGGTTACATACTGACATCTCTATGTGTAGGTCTATACCAGTTGGTTACATACTGACATCTCTATGTGTAGGTCTATACCAGTTGGTTACATACTGACATCTCTATGTGTAGGTCTATACCAGTTGGTTACATACTGACATCTCTATGTGTAGGTCAATACCAGTTGGTTACATACTGACATCTCTATGTGTAGGTCAATACCAGTTGGTTACATACTGACATCTCTATGTGTAGGTCAATACCAGTTGGGTACATACTGACATCTCTATGTGTAGGTCAATACCAGTCTCTATGTGTAGGTCAATACCAGTTGGTTACATACTGACATCTCTATGTGTAGGTCAATACCAGTTGGGTACATACTGACATCTCTATGTGTAGGTCAATACCAGTCTCTATGTGTAGGTCTATACCAGTTGGTTACATACTGACATCTCTATGTGTAGGTCAATACCAGTTGGTTACATACTGACATCTCTATGTGTAGGTCTATACCAGTTGGTTACATACTGACATCTCTATGTGTAGGTCAATACCAGTTGGTTACATACTGACATCTCTATGTGTAGGTCAATACCAGTTGGTTACATACTGACATCTCTATGTGTAGGTCAATACCAGTTGGTTACATACTGACATCTCTATGTGTAGGTCAATACCAGTTGGTTACATACTGACATCTCTATGTGTAGGTCTATACCAGTTGGTTACATACTGACATCTCTATGTGTAGGTCTATACCAGTTGGTTACATACTGACATCTCTATGTGTAGGTCAATACCAGTTGGTTACATACTGACATCTCTATGTGTAGGTCAATACCAGTTGGTTACATACTGACATCTCTATGTGTAGGTCAATACCAGTTGGTTACATACTGACATCTCTATGTGTAGGTCAATACCAGTTGGTTACATACTGACATCTCTATGTGTAGGTCAATACCAGTTGGTTACATACTGACATCTCTATGTGTAGGTCAATACCAGTTGGTTACATACTGACATCTCTATGTGTAGGTCAATACCAGTTGGTTACATACTGACATCTCTATGTGTAGGTCAATACCAGTTGGTTACATACTGACATCTCTATGTGTAGGTCTATACCAGTTGGTTACATACTGACATCTCTATGTGTAGGTCAATACCAGTTGGTTACATACTGACATCTCTATGTGTAGGTCAATACCAGTTGGTTACATACTGACATCTCTATGTGTAGGTCTATACCAGTCTCTATGTGTAGGTCAATACCAGTTGGTTACATACTGACATCTCTATGTGTAGGTCAATACCAGTTGGTTACATACTGACATCTCTATGTGTAGGTCTATACCAGTTGGTTACATACTGACATCTCTATGTGTAGGTCTATACCAGTTGGTTACATACTGACATCTCTATGTGTAGGTCTATACCAGTTGGTTACATACTGACATCTCTATGTGTAGGTCTATACCAGTTGGGTACATACTGACATCTCTATGTGTAGGTCAATACCAGTTGGTTACATACTGACATCTCTATGTGTAGGTCAATACCAGTTGGTTACATACTGACATCTCTATGTGTAGGTCTATACCAGTCTCTATGTGTAGGTCTATACCAGTTGGTTACACACTGACATCTCTATGTGTAGGTCTATACCAGTCTCTATGTGTAGGTCTATACCAGTTGGTTACATACTGACATCTCTATGTGTAGGTCAATACCAGTTGGTTACATACTGACATCTCTATGTGTAGGTCAATACCAGTTGGTTACATACTGACATCTCTATGTGTAGGTCAATACCAGTTGGTTACATACTGACATCTCTATGTGTAGGTCAATACCAGTTGGTTACATACTGACATCTCTATGTGTAGGTCAATACCAGTTGGTTACATACTGACATCTCTATGTGTAGGTCAATACCAGTTGGTTACATACTGACATCTCTATGTGTAGGTCAATACCAGTTGGTTACATACTGACATCTCTATGTGTAGGTCTATACCAGTTGGTTACATACTGACATCTCTATGTGTAGGTCTATACCAGTTGGTTACATACTGACATCTCTATGTGTAGGTCTATACCAGTTGGGTACATACTGACATCTCTATGTGTAGGTCTATACCAGTTGGTTACATACTGACATCTCTATGTGTAGGTCTATACCAGTTGGTTACATACTGACATCTCTATGTGTAGGTCTATACCAGTTGGTTACATACTGACATCTCTATGTGTAGGTCTATACCAGTTGGTTACATACTGACATCTCTATGTGTAGGTCAATACCAGTTGGTTACATACTGACATCTCTATGTGTAGGTCAATACCAGTTGGTTACATACTGACATCTCTATGTGTAGGTCTATACCAGTTGGTTACATACTGACATCTCTATGTGTAGGTCAATACCAGTTGGTTACATACTGACATCTCTATGTGTAGGTCAATACCAGTTGGTTACATACTGACATCTCTATGTGTAGGTCTATACCAGTTGGTTACATACTGACATCTCTATGTGTAGGTCAATACCAGTTGGTTACGTACTGACATCTCTATGTGTAGGTCAATACCAGTTGGTTACATACTGACATCTCTATGTGTAGGTCTATACCAGTTGGTTACATACTGACATCTCTATGTGTAGGTCTATACCAGTCTCTATGTGTAGGTCTATACCAGTCTCTATGTGTAGGTCTATACCAGTCTCTATGTGTAGGTCTATACCAGTCTCTATGTGTAGGTCTATACCAGTCTCTATGTGTAGGTCTATACCAGGTGGTTAGTAGATGTTAATGTGAGTGTAGCGAAATGCTTGTGCTTCTAGTTCCGACAGTGCAGTAATATCTAACAAGTAATCTAACAATTCCCCAACAACTACCTAATACACACAAATCTAAAGGGGTGAATGAGAATATGTACATATAAATATATGGATGAGCGATGGCTGAGTGGTATAGGCAAGGTGCAATAGATGGTATAAAATACAGTATATACATATGAGATGAGTAATGTGAGATATGTAAACTTTATTAAAGTGGCATTATTATAAGTGACTAGTGATCCATTTGTTAAAGTGGCCGGTGATTGGGTCTCCATGTTGGCAGCAGCCTCTCTGAGTTAGTGATGGCTGTTTACCAGTCTGATGGCCTGGAGATAGAAGCTGTTTACCAGTCTGATGGCCTGGAGATAGAAGCTGTTTACCAGTCTGATGGCCTGGAGATAGAAGCTGTTTATCAGTCTGATGGCCTGGAGATAGAAGCTGTTTATCAGTCTGATGGTCTGGAGATAGAAGCTGTTTATCAGTCTGATGGTCTGGAGATAGAAGCTGTTTATCAGTCTGATGGTCTGGAGATAGAAGCTGTTTATCAGTCTGATGGCCTGGAGATAGAAGCTGTTTATCAGTCTGATGGTCTGGAGATAGAAGCTGTTTATCAGTCTGATGGTCTGGAGATAGAAGCTGTTTATCAGTCTGATGGTCTGGAGATAGAAGCTGTTTATCAGTCTGATGGCCTGGAGATAGAAGCTGTTTACCAGTCTGATGGCCTGGAGACAGAAGCTGTTTACCAGTCTGATGGTCTGGAGATAGAAGCTGTTTACCAGTCTGATGGTCTGGAGACAGAAGCTGTTTATCAGTCTGATGGTCTGGAGATAGAAGCTGTTTATCGGTCTGATGGTCTGGAGATAGAAGCTGTTTATCGGTCTGATGGTCTGGAGATAGAAGCTGTTTATCGGTCTGATGGTCTGGAGATAGAAGCTGTTTATCAGTCTGATGGCCTGGAGATAGAAGCTGTTTATCAGTCTGATGGTCTGGAGATAGAAGCTGTTTATCAGTCTGATGGCCTGGAGATATCAGTCAGGTTTAGTTGCACTGTGTCACCAGTATGTCAAGGTGTACTCATTGTGGAAACACGTGTGTGTGTGTGAGTGAGGGGGGGTTCTGTGTGTGTGTGTTGTGTGTGTGGTTTTTGGTCAGATAGTGTGTGTGTGTGTGTGTGTGTTGTGTTGTGTTGTGTTGTGGTGGTTTTCGGTCAGATAGTGTGTGTATTTTATATTCTTCAACATCTGTCTCCTCTCTCCCTCAGACCACGACGGAGGGGAAGCCGAAGATCGTTGACATCATCGATACGACGGGCAGTGGAGATGTCAACATGGCGACGGTGGTGGAACCTAAAGACGGAGCGGTGACCGGGCTGTCTGGGAGGACGCTCGAGGTACGCTATCCTCGCCACGCTGCCACTTCCTGGTCACGCTGCCACTTTACAGACTGTTAGCCTGTAGTTACATAAACACATGTCTCTCTCTCTGTCACTTTACAGACTGTTAACCTGTAGTTACATAAACACATGTCTCTGTCACTGTACAGACTGTTAGTCTGTAGTTACATAAACACGTCTCTCTCTCCTCAGATCCCACAGACCTGGGATAATCCATCGGGAAAGTACCACGTTGGGATCAAAAATGGATACGAGTTGTTCCCTAAAGCTCTCCGAGAGAGAATCCAGGTATGGAGTGGATTTGTGTGGTCAAGTTACAACAATTTGCACGTTGATATACACAACAAAAGTATGTGGACACCTGCTTGTCCAACATCTCATTCCAAAATCATGGGCATTAATATGGAGTTGGTCCCCCCCTTTGCTGCTATAACAGCCTCCACTCTTCTGGGAAGTCATTTATATGGAGTTGGACCCCCCTTTGCTGCTATAACAGCCTCCACTCTTCAGGGAAGGCTTTAATATGGAGTTGGACCCCCCTTTGCTGCTATAACAGCCTCCACTCTTTAGGGAAGTCATTAATATGGAGTTGGACCCCCCTTTGCTGCTATAACAGCCTCCACTCTTCAGGGAAGTCATTAATATGGAGTTGGTCCCCCCTTTGCTGCTATAACAGCCTCCACTCTTCAGGGAAGTCATTAATATGGAGTTGGACCCCCCTTTGCTCCTATAACAGCCTCCACTCTTCAGGGAAGTCATTAATATGGAGTTGGACCCCCCTTTGCTGCTATAACAGCCTCCACTCTTCTGGGAAGTCATTAATATGGAGTTGGACCCCCCTTTGCTGCTATAACAGCCTCCACTCTTCTGGGAAGTCATTAATATGGAGTTGGTCCCCCCCTTTGCTGCTATAACAGCCTCCACTCTTCTGGGAAGGCTTTCCACTAGATGTTGGAACATTGCTGTAGGGACTTGCTTCCATTCAGCCACGAGCATTAGTGAGGTCGGACACTGATGTTGGGCGATTAGGCCTGGCTTGCAGTCGGCGTTCCAATTCATCCCAAAGGTGTTCGATGGGGTTGAGGTCAGGGCTCTTTGCAGGCCAGTCAAATCAAATCAAGTTTATTTTATATAGCCCTTCATACATCAGCTGATATCTCAAAGTGTTGTACAGAAACCCAGCCTAAAACCCCCAAAAGCAAGCGATGCAGGTGTAGAAGCACGGTCAAGTTCTTCCTCACCGATCTCGACAAACCATTTCTGTTTGGACCTCTCTTTGTGCACGGGGGCATTGTCATGCTGAAACAGGAAAGGTCCTTCCCCAAACTGTTGTTACAAAGTTGGAAGCACAGAATCGTCTAGAATGTCATTGTATTCTGTAGCGTTAAGATTTCACTTCACTGGAACTAAGGAGCCCGAACCATGAAAAACAGCCCCAGACCATTATTCCTCCTCCACCAAACTTTACAGTTGTCAATATGCATTCTGGGCAGGTAGCGTTCTCCTGGCATCCGCCAAACCCAGATTCATCCGTCGGACTGCCAGATGGTGAAGCGTGATTCATCACTCCAGAGAACGTGTTTCCACTGATCCAGAGTCCAATGGCTGCGAACTTTACACCACTCCAGCCGACGCTTGGCATTTCGCATGGTGATCTTAGGCTTGTGTGCGGCTGCTCGGCCACGGAAACTCCTTTCATGAAGCTCCCGACGAACAGTTGTTGTGCTGACGTTGCTTCCAGAGGCAGTTTGGTATTCGGTAGAGAGTATTGCAACTGAGAACAGACGATTTTTACACGCTACGCGCTTCAGCACTTTGCGGTCCCGTTCTGTGAGCTTGTGTGGCCTACCACTTTGCGGCTGAGCCGTTGTTGCTCCTAGACGTTTCCACTTCACAATAACAGCACTTACAGTTGACCGGGGCAGCTCTATCAGGGCAGAAATTTGATGAACTGACTTGTTGGAAAGGTGGTATCCTATGACGGTGCCACGTTGAAAGTCATTGAGCTCTTCAGTAAGGCCCATTCTACTGCCAATGTTTGTCTATGGAGGTTGCATGGCTGTGTGCTCGATTTTATACACCTGTCAGCAACAGAAATAGCCGAATCCACTAATTTGAAGGGGTGTCCACATACTTTTGTGTATAAATAGTGTATGCTTATGTTGACCAACGAACACATTGACAGAAGGATGTCTGTGTTGATGTGTTGACAGAGGGATGTCTGTGTTGACAGAGGGATGTCTGTGTTGACAGAGGGATGTCTGTGTTGACAGACGGATGTCTGTGTTGACAGAAGGATGTCTGTGTTGACAGAGATGTCTGTATTGACAGAGAGATGTCTGTGTTGACGTGTTGACAGAGGGATGTCTGTGTTGATGTGTTGACAGAGGGATGTCTGTGTTGATGTGTTGACAGAGGGATGTCTGTGTTGACAGAGGGATGTCTGTGTTGACAGAGGGATGTCTGTGTTGACAGAGGGATGTCTGTGTTGACAGAGGGATGTCTGTGTTGACAGAGGGATGTCTGTGTTGACAGAGGGATGTTTGTGTTGATGTGTTGACAGAGAGATGTCTGTGTTGACAGAGGGATGTCTGTGTTGATGTGTGGACAGAGGGATGTCTGTGTTGATGTGTGGACAGAGGGATGTCTGTGTTGATGTGTTGACAGAGGGATGTCTGTGTTGATGTGTTGACAGAGGGATGTCTGTGTTGATGTGTTGACAGAGGGATGTCTGTGTTGACAGAGGGATGTCTGTGTTGACAGAGGGATGTCTGTGTTGACAGAGGGATGTCTGTGTTGACAGAGGGATGTCTGTGTTGACAGAGTGATGTCTGTGTTGACAGAGGGATGTCTGTGTTGACAGAGGGATGTCTGTGTTGACAGAGGGATGTCTGTGTTGACAGAGGGATGTCTGTGTTGACAGAGGGATGTCTGTGTTGACAGAGGGATGTCTGTGTTGACAGAGGGATGTCTGTGTTGACAGAGGGATGTCTGTGTTGATGTGTTGACAGAGGGATGTCTGTGTTGACAGAGGGATGTCTGTGTTGATGTCTGTGTTGACAGAGGGATGTCTGTGTTGATGTGTTGACAGAAGGATGTCTGTGTTGATGTGTTGACAGAGGGATGTCTGTGTTGATGTGTTGACAGAGGGATGTCTGTGTTGATGTGTTGACAGAGGGTTGTCTGTGTTGATGTGTTGACAGAGGGATGTCTGTGTTGATGTGTTGACCAACAGAAAGAGCGGAAGGAGAAAATGTGGGATCCAGCACACAGAGCAGCTCTGGCTGAAGCTAGTCGCCGTGCAGAACAGTTTGACCTTGCACACCCCTCCCCCTCACAGGTAACACTTTGACCTTTCCCCGTCCCCTCACAGGTAACACTTTGACCTTTCCCCTACCCCTCACAGGTAACACTTTGACCTCTCCCCGCCCCCTTACAGGTAACACTTTGACCTTTCCCCTCCCCCTTACAGGTAACACTTTGACCTTTCCCCGCCCCCTTACAGGTAACACTTTGACTTCTCCCCGCCCCCTTACAGGTAACACTTTGACTTCTCCCCGCCCCCTTACAGGTAACACTTTGACTTCTCCCCTCCCCTTCACAGGTAACACTTTGACCTCTCCCCTAACAGGTCAGTTAATCTCTCTGCTCATGGGTAAATGTGGTGTGTACGTAAACAACGTGTGCATTAGAGGTATAAATGTTTAAACAACATTGGGATTGTTGAAAGTTAGAAACAATCCCTAACCAAAAATAATTTTATTTAATTATATATTTCTGGGGTTAAAAATGTCACTAACAGGTCTTCATCATCATCATACTGGGAAAAGCTGAAATATCTTGAGCCGATAAGTATTCAACCCTTTTGTTATGGTCTGAGGAAACCGCTCAGGGATTTCACCATGACACCCAGTCACTACAAAGATACAGGCGTCATTCCTAACTCAGTTGCCGGAGAGGAAGGAAACCGCTCAGGGATTTCACCATGAGGCCAATGGTGACTTTAAAACATTTTACAGAGTTTAATGGCTGTGATGGGAGAACACTGAGGATGGATCAACAACATTGTAGTTACTCCACAATACGAACCTAAATGACAGAGAGAAGAGAAGGAAGCCTGTACAGAATTAAAAACATTCCAAAACATGCTTCCTGTTTGCAGTAAACAGTGTTCGGATAAGCTGCTTATTAAAGTATCTTGAATTTGGCTCTGAGATTCAGACCTTGAAAATCTGACATGTTGTCAAGTTGGTACTTTATCATTAAAATGAGTGAAGAACAGATGGTAATCAAATATATTAATGAAAAATATTACAAAAATGTATTGGTCTTGTAAATTCATTTGGAGGCAGACTACAGAGTTTTGCTTCCTGCTCTGGTCGCCAGGCGACAGTTCCACCCACACTGTCACTCAGCCAGGCGAGCTCATTCTACCCAGACTGTCACTCAGCCAGGCGAGCTCATTCTACCCAGACTGTCACTCAGCCAGGCGAGCTCATTCTACCCACACTGTCACTCAGCCAGGCGAGCTCATTCTACCCACACTGTCACTCAGCCAGGCGAGCTCATTCCACCCTGTCTGCCACTCAGCCAGGCGAGCTCATTCTACCCACACTGTCACTCAGCCAGGCGAGCTCATTCCACCCTGTCTGTCACTCAGCCAGGCTAGCTCATTCTACCCACACCGTCACTCAGCCAGGCGAGCTCATTCCACCCTGTCTGTCACTCAGCCAGGCGAGCTCATTCCACCCTGTCTGTCACTCAGCCAGGCGAGCTCATTCTACCCACACCGTCACTCAGCCAGGCGAGCTCATTCCACCCTGTCTGTCACTCAGCCAGGCGAGCTCATTCTACCCACACTGTCACTCAGCCAGGCGAGCTCATTCTACCCAGACTGTCACTCAGCCAGGCTAGCTCATTCTACCCACACTGTCACTCAGCCAGGCTAGCTCATTCTACCCACACTGTCACTCAGCCAGGCGAGCTCATTCTACCCACACTGTCACTCAGCCAGGCGAGCTCATTCCACCCTGTCTGTCACTCAGCATATCAACTGCAAATGGTAGAGGGATGTCTGCTTCAATACCCTGATGGCATATCTAGATCCAGACTACTAAATACCGTGATGGAGAACCCTGGTGGCCTAGATGGAGAAATTACCCTGATGACATATCTAGAACCAGACTACTAGATACCGTGATGGAGAACCCTGGTGGCCTAGATGGAGAAATTACCCTGATGGCATATCTAGATCCAGACTACTAGATACCGTGATGGAGAACCCTGATGGCCTAAATGGAGAAATTACCCTGATGACATATCTAGAACCAGACTACTAGATACCGTGATGGAGAACCCTGATGGCCTAAATGGAGAAATTACCCTGATGACATATCTAGAACCAGACTACTAGATACCGTGATGGAGAACCCTGATGGCCTAGATGGAGAAATTACCCTGATGACATATCTAGAACCAGACTACTAGATACCGTGATGGAGAACCCTGATGGCCTAGATGGAGAAATTACCCTGATGACATATCTAGAACCAGACTACTAGATACCGTGATGGAGAACCCTGGTGGCCTAGATGGAGAAATTATACAATGATCTCTCTGCAAATACGAAGCGCAAGCTGTCAAACACCATGCGTGGCGTTAACAGATGGTTGGACGTCTATAACACGCAGTCATACATCACTGCAACGAGCCGCCACGTCGATGAGAAGTGGGACATGGAAGTCCCATGTAGTGAGGACATGGAGGAGAGGGACAACCAGCCGTCACGTCGATGAGGAGTGGGACATGGAAGTCCCATGTAGTGAGGACATGGAGGAGAGGGACAACCAGCCGTCACGTCGATGAGGAGTGGGACATGGAAGTCCCATGTAGTGAGAACATGGAGGAGAGGGACAACCAGCCGTCACGTCGATGAGGAGTGGGACATGGAAGTCCCATGTAGTGAGGACATGGAGGAGAGGGACAACGAGCCGTCACGTCGATGAGAAGTGGGACATGGAAGTCCCATGTAGTGAGAACATGGAGGAGAGGGACAACGAGCCGTCACGTCGATGAGAAGTGGGACATGGAAGTCCCATGTAGTGAGAACATGGAGGAGAGGGACAACGAGCCAAGGGACAACTGCAGAAAACCTTTTTACTGTGGTTTTTATTTCTTTGGTTAACTTTTGTTCACCTAAATACCTAGTTTTGACCTGTTGGTTAGAGCCTGTAAGGTGTAAGGTCTACCTGTTGGTTAGAGCCTGTAAGGTGTAAGGTCTACCTGTTGGTTAGAGCCTGTAAGGTCTACCTGTTGGTTAGAGCCTGTAAGGTCTACCTGTTGGTTAGAGCCCGTAAGGTCTACCTGTTGGTTAGAGCCCGTAAGGTCTACCTGTTGGTTAGAGCCCGTAAGGTCTACCTGTTGGTTAGAGCCCGTAAGGTCTACCTGTTGGTTAGAGCCCGTAAGGTCTACCTGTTGGTTAGAGCCCGTAAGGTCTACCTGTTGGTTAGAGCCCGTAAGGTCTACCTGTTGGTTAGAGCCCGTAAGGTCTACCTGTTGGTTAGAGCCCGTAAGGTCTACCTGTTGGTTAGAGCCCGTAAGGTCTACCTGTTGGTTAGAGCCCGTAAGGTGTAAGGTCTACCTGTTGTTTTCGGCGCACGTGACAAATACACGTTAATTTGAAAATGATCTACCACTGTAGTGGTGATTCCCTATGAAAGTCTCTGACGGGATCGTGGTAGACTGAACTGTCCCGTCTGGTAGGTAGCCAGGATCGTGGTAGACTGAACTGTCCCGTCTGATAGGTAGCCAGGACCGTGGTAGACTGAACTGCCCCGTCTGATAGGTAGCCAGGACCGTGGTAGACTGACCTGCCCGTCTGGTAGGTAGCCAGGACCGTGGTAGACTGAACTGTCCCGTCTGGTAGGTAGCCAGGACCGTGGTAGACTGAACTGTCCCGTCTGGTAGGTAGCCAGGACCGTGGTAGACTGACCTGCCCCGTCTGGTAGGTAGCCAGGACCGTGGTAGACTGACCTGTCCCGTCTGGTAGGTAGCCAGGACCGTGGTAGACTGACCTGCCCCGTCTGGTAGGTAGCCAGGACCGTGGTAGACTGACCTGCCCCGTCTGGTAGGTAGCCAGGACCGTGGTAGACTGACCTGCCCCGTCTGGTAGGTAGCCAGGACCGTGGTAGACTGAACTGTATTGCCCCCGAGCGATGGTTTACATACAGTACATTGGGTCTGGTCCTACCAATGGTTTATATACAGTACATTGGGTCCTACCAATGGTTTATATACAGTACATTGGGTCCTACCAATGGTTTATATACAGTACATTGGGTCCTACCAATGGTTTATATACAGTACATTGGGTCCTACCAATGGTTTATATACAGTACATTGGGTCCTACCAATGGTTAATATACAGTACATTGGGTCCTACCAATGGTTTATATACAGTACATTGGGTCCTACCAATGGTTTATATACAGTACATTGGGTCCTACCAATGGTTTATATACAGTACATTGGGTCCTACCAATGGTTTATATACAGTACATTGGGTCCTACCAATGGTTTATATACAGTACATTGGGTCCTACCAATGGTTTATATACAGTACATTGGGTCCTACCAATGGTTTATATACAGTACATTGGGTCTGGTCCTACCAATAGTTAATATACAGTACATTGGGTCCTACCAATGGTTTATATACAGTACATTGGGTCCTACCAATGGTTTATATACAGTACATTGGGTCCTACCAATGGTTTATATACAGTACATTGGGTCCTACCAATGGTTTATATACAGTACATTGGGTCTGGTCCTACCAATGGTTTATATACAGTACATTGGGTCTGGTCCTACCAATGGTTTATATACAGTACATTGGGTCCTACCAATGGTTTATATACAGTACATTGGGTCCTACCAATGGTTTATATACAGTACATTGGGTCCTACCAATGGTTTATATACAGTACATTGGGTCCTACCAATGGTTTATATACAGTACATTGGGTCCTACCAATGGTTTATATACAGTACATTGGGTCTGGTCCTACCAATGGTCTATATACAGTACATTGGGTCCTACCAATGGTTTATATACAGTACATTGGGTCCTACCCTGGACTATATCTGAATTGTGAATTCTCGTTATTGTACGATGAAAATAGCAGTTTAAACGTTAACAGTTTGTATCCCCCAGTGTGTGATTTATCAATCCTGAGCACATGAAATGTGTGTGTAAACTAGTGTTTAAAAAAAATATACATTTTGTTCCCTCATGTCTGTCCATTGTTTTATCAGTCTGAGAAGCTGCAGAAGGAGGAGCTGCTGTGTCAGACAGAGATACTGGCGTCTCTGGAGAAGAAGTACAACGACCCGGGTCCAGTCTACGACTGTCTGCTGTGGAACGACGGAGACACCTGGAGGTAGGAGGTGCATCGTCTACTGGATCAAATCCCTTTTCAGTCCCTCCTTCCTGCATTCCTCCGTTTGTAGCGAGGAGAGTATTTTTGTCCCCCCCCCCGTGTCTTATCCGTCCTGTGTTCATCCCACCAGGGTTGCAGTGGATATTTTAGAGAGTGGAGACCTGTCTTATCCGTCCTGTGTTCATCCCACCAGGGCTGCAGTGGACATTTTAGAGAGTGGAGACCTGTCTTATCCGTCCTGTGTTCATCCCACCAGGGCTGCAGTGGACATTTTAGAGAGTGGAGACCTGTCTTATCCGTCCTGTGTTCATCCCACCAGGGCTGCAGTGGACATTTTAGAGAGTGGAGACCTGTCTTATCCGTCCTGTGTTTATCCCACCAGGGCTGCAGTGGACATTTTAGAGAGTGGAGACCTGTCTTATCTATCTGTGTTCATCCCACCAGGGCTGCAGTGGACATTTTAGAGAGTGGAGACCTGTCTTATCTATCTGTGTTCATCCCACCAGGGTTGCAGTGGACATTTTAGAGAGTGGAGACCTGTCTTATCTATCTGTGTTCATCCCACCAGGGCTGCAGTGGACATTTTAGAGAGTGGAGACCTGTCTTATCCATCTGTGTTCATCCCACCAGGGCTGTAGTGGACATTTTAGAGAGTGGAGACCTGTCTTTATGCATCCTTATCACTCTACCACCTAAACTGCTACCCAGTAACCTCTGACCCCTACCCAGTAACCTCTGACCCCTACCAAGTAACCTCTGACCCCTACCCAGTAACCTCTGACCCCTACCAAGTAACCTCTGACCCCTACCAAGTAACCTCTGACCCCTACCCAGTAACCTCTGACCCCTACCAAGTAACCTCTAACCCCTAAAGGCGTCAGCAGGCCCCAGTTCGGCTGGCTGCTAGCCAAAGTCAGCTAGGTGAACCCGAACGACCTCCCTTTTTTAAAAGACCTTCGCTTGAAAAAACTGAAAAAAAGAGGCAATAGTACTGTTTGTCCATTTAGAGATGCCGTAGCCAGTATACACTTCCTCCACAGAGATGAGTTCAGACTAAGATGCCTCTATAAATCTGCCATGAAGAGATCTTAGTCAGTTTTACATTGAACTAAGATGTTTCGTGTATTTCTACATGAAAACGAGTCGTGTCTCGTTGAATGACAACAGACTTTACTGAAGAATCCTTACTGTTGACCAATCACAGACGAAGGGGCGTAGACTTTGACTACCGACTTTGACTACCGACTTTGTGCTGCCGACTTTGTGCTACCGACTTTGCGCTACCGACTTTGCGCTACCGACTTTGACTACCGACTTTGTGCTGCCGACTTTGTGCTGCCGACTTTGTGCTGCCGACTTTGCGCTGCCGACTTTGCCCTGCCGACTTTGCGCTGCCGACTTTGCCCTACCGACTTTGCGCTACCGACTTTGCGCTGCCGACTTTGCGCTGCCGACTTTGCCCTACCGACTTTGCCCTACCGACTTTGCGCTACCGACTTTGCCCTACCGACTTTGCGCTACCGACTTTGCGCTACCGACTTTGCCCTACCGACTTTGCGCTGCCGACTTTCCCTACCGACTTTGCGCTGCCGACTTTGCGCTGCCGACTTTGCGCTGCCGACTTTGCCCTACCGACTTTGCGCTACCGACTTTGCCCTACCGACTTTGCGCTACCGACTTTGCCCTACCGACTTTGCGCTGCCGACTTTGCCCTACCGACTTTGCCCTACCGACTTTGCGCTGCCGACTTTGCGCTGCCGACTTTGCCCTACCGACTTTGCGCTACCGACTTTGCCCTACCGACTTTGCGCTGCCGACTTTGCGCTGCCGACTTTGCGCTACCGACTTTGCGCTACCGTCTTTGCCCTACCGACTTTGCGCTGCCGACTTTGCGCTACCGACTTTGCGCTACCGACTTTGCCCTACCGACTTTGCGCTGCCGACTTTGCCCTGCCGACTTTGCCCTGCCGACTTTGCCCTACCGACTTTGCGCTGCCGACTTTGCGCTACCGACTTTGCGCTGCCGACTTTGCCCTACCGACTTTGCGCTACCGACTTTGCCCTACCGACTTTGCGCTACCGACTTTGCCCTGCCGACTTTGCGCTGCCGACTTTGCCCTGCCGACTTTGCCCTACCGACTTTGCCCTACCGACTTTGCGCTGCCGACTTTGCGCTGCCGACTTTGCCCTACCGACTTTGCGCTACCGACTTTGCCCTACCGACTTTGCGCTGCCGACTTTGCGCTGCCGACTTTGCGCTACCGACTTTGGGCTACCGACTTTGCCCTACCGACTTTGCCCTACCGACTTTGCGCTGCCGACTTCGGCTTGCCTCAAGAAAAAATCTTGTGTCCCTGAACAACGGAAAAAACCCTTACTGAAGTCCAAAACGAACACCATGTTGATATAATATATGCACAAACTGTTTTGTTTGGGAGGCATGCGGACGCCTCAACCTCTGTAGTCCTCTACCCTCTACCCCTCGAGTATCGAACCGGTCTGTAGTGACCCCTTTAAGCACTGCGATGTAGTGGGGAGGCTAACCTCTAACCTCTCCTCTCTACAGGGCTGTGGTAGATACCTCAGAGACTGGAGACCTGTCCCGCTGCACGGTACTGACCTCCTACAGAGAGAAGCAGGAGTTTGCTACTCTGGGAGACGCTGAGATGCTCAACTACTCTGTTAACATCTACGACGAAGGAAACACTCTCTGCATCGTCACCAGCGGAGGTCAGAGTTCACATAGATCCCCCCCCCCCCCGGTATTGTTAGGAGTCTAGTCCTGCGTCCTGACGACTACAGCTGATGGTGTGTGTCTCTGTTCAGGGGCTCATGGGACACACGTGGCGAGCATAGCAGCAGGTCACTTCCCAGACGAGCCGGAGCGGAACGGCATTGCCCCCGGCGCCCAGATCCTGGCGTTGAAGATCGGAGATACGCGCCTCAGCACCATGGAGACGGGCACCGGACTCATCCGCGCGGTAGGCCCGAAGCAGCTGTCAATCAAAACACAACAGACTGCACTCCATTCATCAATTCATTCACATTCCTCTTCTCTCTCTCTCTCTCTCTCTCTCTCTCTCTCTCTCTCTCTCTCTCTCTCTCTCTCTCTCTCTCTCTCTCTCTCTCTCTCTCTCTCTCTCTCTCTCTCACTATCTCTCTCCCATCTCTCTCTCTCTCTGCCTCTCTCTCTCTCTCTCTCTCCCCCTCTCTCCTCGTCTCTCTCTCCCCGTGTCTCTCTCTCTCTCTCTCTCCCCGTGTCTCTCGCTCTAGATGATAGAGGTGATCAACTATAAATGTGACCTGGTTAACTACAGCTATGGAGAAGCTACCCACTGGCCTAACTCAGGGTGAGAGAGATGGCTTATACTGTCTGTGTGTCTGGTAACTCTGTCTGTGTGTCTGGTAACCCTCTCTCTGTGTCTGGTAACCCTCTCTCTGTGTCTGGTAACCCTCTTTCTCTGTGTGTCTGGTAACTCTGTGTGTCTGGTAACTATGTGTGTCTGGTAACTATGTGTGTCTGGTGTCTCTGTGTCTGGTAACCCTCTCTCTGTGTCTGGTAACCCTCTTTCTCTGTGTGTCTGGTAACTCTGTGTGTCTGGTAACTCTGTGTGTCTGGTAACTATGTGTGTCTGGTAACTATGTGTGTCTGGTGTCTCTGTGTCTGGTAACTCTGTCTGGTAACCCTCTCTGTGTGTCTGGTAACTCTCTCTCTCTGTGTCTGGTAACTCTGTCTGGTAACTCTGTCTGCGTCTGGTAACCCTCTCTCTGTGTCTGGTAACTCTCTTTCTCTGTGTGTCTGGTAACTCTGTGTGTGTCTGGTAACTCTGTCTGGTAACCCTCTCTGTGTGTCTGGTAACTCTCTCTCTCTGTGTGTCTGGTAACTCTGTCTGTGTCTGGTAACCCTCTCTGTGTGTCTGGTAACTCTGTCTGGTAACCCTCTCTGTGTGTCTGGTAACTCTGTCTGTGTGTCTGGTAACCCTCTCTGTGTGTCTGGTAACTCTGTCTGTGTGTCTGGTAACTCTGTCTGTGTGTCTGGTAACTCTGTCTGTGTGTCTGGTAACTCTGTCTGTGTGTCTGGTAACTCTGTCTGTGTGTCTGGTAACTCTGTCTGTGTGTCTGGTAACTCTGTGTGGTAACTCTGTGTCTGGTAACTCTGTGTGGTAACTCTGTCTGGTAACCCTCTCTGTGTTGTCCAACAGGAGGATCTGTGAGGTGATTGGTGAAGCGGTTCAGAAACACAACGTATTGTTTGTGTCCAGCGCTGGGAACAACGGGCCCTGTCTGTCTACTGTAGGCTGCCCTGGAGGGACCACCGCTGCTGTGATAGGTACACACACACACACACACACACACAACGGGCCCTGTCTTTCTACTGTAGGCTGCCCTGGAGGGACCACCGCTGCTGTGATAGGTACACACACACACACACACACAACGGGCCCTGTCTTTCTACTGTAGGCTGCCCTGGAGGGACAACCGCTGCTGTGATAGGTACACACACACACACACACACACACACACACACACACACACACACACACACAACGGGCCCTGTCTGTATACTGTAGGCAGCCTTGGAGGGACCACCGCTGCTGTGATAGGTACACACACACACACACACACACACACACACACACACACAACGGACCCTGTCTTTCTCCTGTAGGCTGCCCTGGAGGGACAACCGCTGCTGTGATAGGTACACACACACACACACACACACACACACAACGGGCCCTGTCTGTATACTGTAGGCAGCCTTGGAGGGACCACCGCTGCTGTGATAGGTACACACACACACACACACACACACACACAACGGGCCCTGTCTGTCTACTGTAGGCTGCCCTGGAGGGACCACCGCTGCTGTGATAGGTACACACACACACACACACACACACACACACACACACACACACACACACACACACACACAACGGGCCCTGTCTGTCTACTGTAGGCTGCCCTGGAGGGACAACCGCTGCTGTGATAGGTACACACACACACACACACACACACACACAACGGGCCCTGTCTATCTACTGTAGGCTGCCCTGGAGGGACCACCGCTGCTGTGATAGGTACACACACACACACACACACACACACACACACACACACACACACACACACACACACACACACACACACACACACACACACACACACACACACACACACACACACAACGGGCCCTGTCTTTCTACTGTAGGCTGCCCTGGAGGGACAACCGCTGCTGTGATAGGTACACACACACACACACACACACACACACACAACGGGCCCTGTCTATCTACTGTAGGCTGCCCTGGAGGGACCACCGCTGCTGTGATAGGTACACACACACACACACACACACACACACACACACACACACACACACACAACGGGCCCTGTCTTTCTACTGTAGGCTGCCCTGGAGGGACAACCGCTGCTGTGATAGGTACACACACACACACACACACACACACACAAGCCGTTGCTAACTTTGACTGTGTTTGTGTCATTATGTACCTTTTTAAATGTGTTTTAAATCTCCCTTCCAGGTGTGGGAGCGTATGTGACTCCA
>NC_092095.1:81632011-81662011 GCF_045679555.1 Salvelinus alpinus | reverse complement strand
TCTACTGTATAGTGGAGAACTAGTGTCTACTGTATAGTGGAGAACTAGTGTCTACCGTATAGCGGAGAACTAGTGTCTACTGTATAGTGGAGAACTAGTGTCTACCGTATAGCGGAGAACTAGTGTCTACTGTATAGCGGAGAACTAGTGTCTACCGTATAGCGGAGAACTAGTGTCTATAGTGGAGAACTAGTGTCTACTGTATAGCGGAGAACTAGTGTCTACCGTATAGCGGAGAACTAGTGTCTACTGTATAGCGGAGAACTAGTGTCTACCGTATAGCGGAGAACTAGTGTCTACCGTATAGCGGAGAACTAGTGTCTATAGTGGAGAACTAGTGTCTACTGTATAGCGGAGAACTAGTGTCTACCGTATAGCGGAGAACTAGTGTCTACTGTATAGCGGAGAACTAGTGTCTACTGTATAGGGGAGAACTAGTGTCTACTGTATAGCGGAGAACTAGTGTCTACTGTATAGCGGAGAACTAGTGTCTACTGTATAGCGGAGAACTAGTGTCTACTGTATAGTGGAGAACTAGTGTCTATAGTGGAGAACTAGTGTCTACCGTATAGCGGAGAACTAGTGTCTACTGTATAGTGTAGAACTAGTGTCTACTGTATAGCGGAGAACTAGTGTCTACTATATAGTGGAGAACTAGTGTCTACTGTATAGCGGAGAACTAGTGTCTACTGTATAGCGGAGAACTAGTGTCTACTGTATAGCGGAGAACTAGTGTCTACTGTATAGTGGAGAACTAGTGTCTACTGTATAGCGGAGAACTAGTGTCTACTGTATAGCGGAGAACTAGTGTCTACTGTATAGCGGAGAACTAGTGTCTACTGTATAGTGGAGAACTAGTGTCTATAGTGGAGAACTAGTGTCTACTGTATAGCGGAGAACTAGTGTCTACCGTATAGCGGAGAACTAGTGTCTACTGTATAGCGGAGAACTAGTGTCTACTGTATAGCGGAGAACTAGTGTCTACTGTATAGTGGAGAACTAGTGTCTACTGTATAGTGTAGAACTAGTGTCTGCCGTATAGCGGAGAACTAGTGTCTATCGTATAGCGGAGAACTAGTGTCTACTATATAGTGGAGAACTAGTGTCTACTGTATAGCGGAGAACTAGTGTCTACTGTATAGCGGAGAACTAGTGTCTACTGTATAGTGGAGAACTAGTGTCTATAGTGGAGAACTAGTGTCTACCGTATAGCGGAGAACTAGTGTCTACCGTATAGCGGAGAACTAGTGTCTACTGTATAGCGGAGAACTAGTGTCTACTGTATAGCGGAGAACTAGTGTCTACTGTATAGCGGAGAACTAGTGTCTACTGTATAGTGTAGAACTAGTGTCTGCCGTATAGCGGAGAACTAGTGTCTGCCGTATAGCGGAGAACTAGTGTCTATCGTATAGCGGAGAACTAGTGTCTGCCGTATAGCGGAGAACTAGTGTCTGCTGTATAGCGGAGAACTAGTGTCTACTGTATAGCGGAGAACTAGTGTCTGCCGTATAGCGGAGAACTAGTGTCTACCGTATAGCGGAGAACTAGTGTCTATAGTGGAGAACTAGTGTCTACTGTATAGCGGAGAACTAGTGTCTACCGTATAGCGGAGAACTAGTGTCTACTGTATAGCGGAGAACTAGTGTCTACTGTATAGCGGAGAACTAGTGTCTACTGTATAGCGGAGAACTAGTGTCTACTGTATAGCGGAGAACTAGTGTCTACTGTATAGTGGAGAACTAGTGTCTATAGTGGAGAACTAGTGTCTACCGTATAGCGGAGAACTAGTGTCTACTGTATAGTGTAGAACTAGTGTCTACTGTATAGGGGAGAACTAGTGTCTACTGTATAGTGGAGAACTAGTGTCTACTGTATAGCGGAGAACTAGTGTCTACTGTATAGCGGAGAACTAGTGTCTACTGTATAGCGGAGAACTAGTGTCTACTGTATAGCGGAGAACTAGTGTCTACTGTATAGCGGAGAACTAGTGTCTACTGTATAGCGGAGAACTAGTGTCTACTGTATAGCGGAGAACTAGTGTCTACTGTATAGCGGAGAACTAGTGTCTACTGTATAGCGGAGAACTAGTGTCTACTGTATAGTGGAGAACTAGTGTCTACTGTATAGCGGAGAACTAGTGTCTACTGTATAGCGGAGAACTAGTGTCTACTGTATAGTGTAGAACTAGTGTCTACTGTAAAGTGGAGAACTAGTGTCTACTGTATAGGGGAGAACTAGTGTCTACTATATAGCGGAGAACTAGTGTCTACCGTATAGCGGAGAACTAGTGTCTACTGTATAGCGGAGAACTAGTGTCTACCGTATAGCGGAGAACTAGTGTCTACTGTATAGTGGAGAACTAGTGTCTACTGTATAGTGGAGAACTAGTGTCTACTGTATAGTGGAGAACTAGTGTCTACTGTATAGTGGAGAACTAGTGTCTACCGTATAGCGGAGAACTAGTGTCTACTGTATAGTGGAGAACTAGTGTCTACCGTATAGCGGAGAACTAGTGTCTACTGTATAGCGGAGAACTAGTGTCTACCGTATAGCGGAGAACTAGTGTCTATAGTGGAGAACTAGTGTCTACTGTATAGCGGAGAACTAGTGTCTACCGTATAGCGGAGAACTAGTGTCTACTGTATAGCGGAGAACTAGTGTCTACCGTATAGCGGAGAACTAGTGTCTACCGTATAGCGGAGAACTAGTGTCTATAGTGGAGAACTAGTGTCTACTGTATAGCGGAGAACTAGTGTCTACCGTATAGCGGAGAACTAGTGTCTACTGTATAGCGGAGAACTAGTGTCTACTGTATAGGGGAGAACTAGTGTCTACTGTATAGCGGAGAACTAGTGTCTACTGTATAGCGGAGAACTAGTGTCTACTGTATAGCGGAGAACTAGTGTCTACTGTATAGTGGAGAACTAGTGTCTATAGTGGAGAACTAGTGTCTACCGTATAGCGGAGAACTAGTGTCTACTGTATAGTGTAGAACTAGTGTCTACTGTATAGCGGAGAACTAGTGTCTACTATATAGTGGAGAACTAGTGTCTACTGTATAGCGGAGAACTAGTGTCTACTGTATAGCGGAGAACTAGTGTCTACTGTATAGCGGAGAACTAGTGTCTACTGTATAGTGGAGAACTAGTGTCTACTGTATAGCGGAGAACTAGTGTCTACTGTATAGCGGAGAACTAGTGTCTACTGTATAGCGGAGAACTAGTGTCTACTGTATAGTGGAGAACTAGTGTCTATAGTGGAGAACTAGTGTCTACTGTATAGCGGAGAACTAGTGTCTACCGTATAGCGGAGAACTAGTGTCTACTGTATAGCGGAGAACTAGTGTCTACTGTATAGCGGAGAACTAGTGTCTACTGTATAGTGGAGAACTAGTGTCTACTGTATAGTGTAGAACTAGTGTCTGCCGTATAGCGGAGAACTAGTGTCTATCGTATAGCGGAGAACTAGTGTCTACTATATAGTGGAGAACTAGTGTCTACTGTATAGCGGAGAACTAGTGTCTACTGTATAGCGGAGAACTAGTGTCTACTGTATAGTGGAGAACTAGTGTCTATAGTGGAGAACTAGTGTCTACCGTATAGCGGAGAACTAGTGTCTACCGTATAGCGGAGAACTAGTGTCTACTGTATAGCGGAGAACTAGTGTCTACTGTATAGCGGAGAACTAGTGTCTACTGTATAGCGGAGAACTAGTGTCTACTGTATAGTGTAGAACTAGTGTCTGCCGTATAGCGGAGAACTAGTGTCTGCCGTATAGCGGAGAACTAGTGTCTATCGTATAGCGGAGAACTAGTGTCTGCCGTATAGCGGAGAACTAGTGTCTGCTGTATAGCGGAGAACTAGTGTCTACTGTATAGCGGAGAACTAGTGTCTGCCGTATAGCGGAGAACTAGTGTCTATAGTGGAGAACTAGTGTCTACTGTATAGCGGAGAACTAGTGTCTACTGTATAGTGGAGAACTAGTGTCTGCCGTATAGCGGAGAACTAGTGTCTACTGTATAGCGGAGAACTAGTGTCTACTGTATAGCGGAGAACTAGTGTCTACTATATAGTGGAGAACTAGTGTCTACTGTATAGCGGAGAACTAGTGTCTACTGTATAGTGGAGAACTAGTGTCTACTGTATAGCGGAGAACTAGTGTCTGCCGTATAGCGGAGAACTAGTGTCTGCCGTATAGCGGAGAACTAGTGTCTGCCGTATAGCGGAGAACTAGTGTCTGCCGTATAGCGGAGAACTAGTGTCTGCCGTATAGCGGAGAACTAGTGTCTGCCGTATAGCGGAGAACTAGTGTCTATCGTATAGCGGAGAACTAGTGTCTGCCGTATAGCGGAGAACTAGTGTCTGCCGTATAGCGGAGAACTAGTGTCTGCTGTATAGCGGAGAACTAGTGTCTACTGTATAGCGGAGAACTAGTGTCTGCCGTATAGCGGAGAACTAGTGTCTATAGTGGAGAACTAGTGTCTACTGTATAGCGGAGAACTAGTGTCTACTGTATAGTGGAGAACTAGTGTCTGCCGTATAGCGGAGAACTAGTGTCTACTGTATAGCGGAGAACTAGTGTCTACTGTATAGCGGAGAACTAGTGTCTACCGTATAGCGGAGAACTAGTGTCTACTGTATAGTGGAGAACTAGTGTCTACTGTATAGCGGAGAACTAGTGTCTGCCGTATAGCGGAGAACTAGTGTCTGCCGTATAGCGGAGAACTAGTGTCTGCCGTATAGCGGAGAACTAGTGTCTGCCGTATAGCGGAGAACTAGTGTCTGCCGTATAGCGGAGAACTAGTGTCTGCCGTATAGCGGAGAACTAGTGTCTGCCGTATAGCGGAGAACTAGTGTCTATCGTATAGCGGAGAACTAGTGTCTGCCGTATAGCGGAGAACTAGTGTCTACTATATTTTATTTATTTATTTATTTATCCGTTATTTTACCAGGTAAGTTGACTGAGAACACGTTCTCATTTGCAGCAACGACCTGGGGAATAGTTACAGGGGAGAGGAGGGGGATGAATGAGCCAATTGTAAACTGGGGATTATTAGGTGACCGTGATGGTTGAGGGCCAGATTGGGAATTTAGCCAGGACACCGGGGTTAACACCCCTACTCTTACGATAAGAGCCATGGGATCTTTAATGACCTCAGAGAGTCAGGACACCCGTTTAACGTCCCATCCGAAAGACGGCACCCTACACAGAGCAGTGTCCCCAATCACTGCCCTGGGGCATTGGGATCTTTGTTTAGACCGGAGGAAAGAGTGCCTCCTACTGGCCCTCCAACACCACTTCCAGCAGCACCTGGTCTCCCATCCAGGGCCTGACCAGGACCAACCCTGCTTAGCTTCAGAAGCAAGCCAGCAGTGGTATGCAGGGTGATATATAGCGGAGAACTAGTGTCTGCTGTATAGTGGAGAACTAGTGTCTACTGTATAGCGGAGAACTAGTGTCTACTGTATAGCGGAGAACTAGTGTCTGCTGTATAGTGGAGAACTAGTGTCTACTGTATAGTATAGAAGGGGGTTCTCTATGTGGAATTTAACTAGTTTCTCTGTGTTTTTTACAGGTGGACCGAGCTGTAGACTACCTGACCCAGCATGCCTCTCTCCCCACCTCTAACCTGGGCTTCACTGTTACCGTGGGAACGCAGCGAGGCATCTACCTCCGAGACCCCACCCAGGTCCTGACCCCCTCCGACCACGGGGTCGGCATCGAACCTGTTTTCCCCGAAAATACCGGTATTACACACACACACACACACACACACACACACACACACACACACTGCATGATTGGTCTGTCTTCTTTAGTTCCATCTATTGATTGGTCCATTCTACTTCCTGTTTGACAGAGAACACGGAGCGTATCTCTCTGCAACTGCACCTGGCCCTGACATGCTCCGCCTCCTGGGTGCAGTGCCCCTCCCACCTGGAGCTCATGAACCAGTGTCGTCATGTCAACGTCAGAGTCGATCCTCTGGGGCTCCGAGAGGGACTGCATTATACTGAGGTACGGAGAGGAGAGAGAGGGACTGCGTTATACTGAGGTACGGAGAGGAGAGAGAGGGACTGCATTATACTGAGGTACGGAGAGGAGAGAGAGGGACTGCATTATACTGAGGTACGGAGAGGAGAGAGAGGGACTGCATTATACTGAGGTACGGAGAGGAGAGAGAGGGACTGCATTATACTGAGGTACGGAGAGGAGAGAGAGGGACTGCATTATACTGAGGTACGGAGAGGAGAGAGGGACTGCATTATACTGAGGTACGGAGAGGAGAGAGAGGGACTGCATTATACTGAGGTACGGAGAGGAGAGAGAGGGACTGCATTATACTGAGGTACGGAGAGGAGAGAGAGGGACTGCATTATACTGAGGTACGGAGAGGAGAGAGAGGGACTGCATTATACTGAGGTACGGAGAGGAGAGAGAGAGACTGCATTATACTGAGGTACGGAGAGGAGAGAGAGGGACTGCATTATACTGAGGTACGGAGAGGAGAGAGAGAGACTGCATTATACTGAGGTACGGAGAGGAGAGAGAGGGACTGCATTATACTGAGGTACGGAGAGGAGAGAGAGAGACTGCATTATACTGAGGTACGGAGAGGAGAGAGAGGGACTGGATTATACTGAGGTACGGAGAGGAGAGAGAGGGACTGGATTATACTGAGGTACGGAGAGGAGAGATGGACTGCATTATACTGAGGTACGGAGAGGAGAGAGAGGGACTGCATTATACTGAGGTACGGAGAGGAGAGAGAGGGACTGCATTATACTGAGGTACGGAGAGAGAGGGACTGCATTATACTGAGGTACGGAGAGGAGAGAGAGGGACTGCATTATACTGAGGTACGGAGAGGAGAGAGAGGGACTGCATTATACTGAGGTACGGAGAGGAGAGAGAGGGACTGGATTATACTGAGGTACGGAGAGGAGAGAGAGGGACTGCATTATACTGAGGTACGGAGAGGAGAGAGAGGGACTGCATTATACTGAGGTACGGAGAGGAGAGAGAGGGACTGCATTATACTGAGGTACGGAGAGGAGAGAGAGAGAGGGACTGCATTATACTGAGGTACGGAGAGGAGAGAGAGGGACTGCATTATACTGAGGTACGGAGAGGAGAGAGAGGGACTGCATTATACTGAGGTACGGAGAGGAGAGAGAGGGACTGCATTATACTGAGGTACGGAGAGGAGAGAGAGGGACTGGATTATACTGAGGTACGGAGAGGAGAGAGAGAGACTGCATTATACTGAGGTACGGAGAGGAGAGAGAGGGACTGGATTATACTGAGGTACGGAGAGAGAGGGACTGCATTATACTGAGGTACGGAGAGGAGAGAGAGGGACTGCATTATACTGAGGTACGGAGAGGAGAGAGAGGGACTGGATTATACTGAGGTACGGAGAGGAGAGAGAGGGACTGCATTATACTGAGGTACGGAGAGGAGAGAGAGGGACTGGATTATACTGAGGTACGGAGAGGAGAGAGAGAGACTGCATTATACTGAGGTACGGAGAGAGAGGGACTGCATTATACTGAGGTACGGAGAGGAGAGAGAGGGACTGCATTATACTGAGGTACGGAGAGGAGAGAGAGAGACTGCATTATACTGAGGTACGGAGAGAGAGGGACTGCATTATACTGAGGTACGGAGAGGAGAGAGAGGGACTGCATTATACTGAGGTACGGAGAGGAGAGAGAGGGACTGCATTATACTGAGGTACGGAGAGGAGAGAGAGAGACTGCATTATACTGAGGTACGGAGAGGAGAGAGAGGGACTGCATTATACTGAGGTACGGAGAGGAGAGGGGTAGAGAGCGAGAGGAGGATGTCCAGTATTTAATACAGTTTTGAACCTGTTGTGTTTCAGGTGTGTGGTTATGACACGGCGTCCCCCAGCTCTGGACCTCTGTTCAGAGTCCCCATAACGGTTATCATCCCCACCAAGTAAGACCACAACTACTGTACAACACAATACTTCTATACAACACAATACTACTATACAACACAATACTTCTATACAACACAATACTACTATACAACACAATACTACTATACAACACAATACTACTATACAACACAATACTACTATACAACACAATACTTCTATACAACACAATACTACTATACACCACAATACTACTATACACCACAATACTTCTATACAACACAATACTACTGTACAACACAATACTACTGTACAACACAATACTTCTATACAACACAATACTACTATACAACACAATACTTCTATACAACACAATACTACTATACAACACAATACTACTATACAACACAATACTACTATACACCACAATACTACTATACACCACAATACTACTATACAACACAATACTACTATACAACACAATACTACTATACAACACAATACTACTATACAACACAATACTACTATACAACACAATACTACTGTACAACACAATACTACTGTACAACACAATACTACTGTACAACACAATACTACTGTACAACACAATACTACTGTACACCACAATACTACTATACACCACAATACTACTATACACCACAATACTACTGTACACCACAATACTACTGTACACCACAATACTACTGTACACCACAATACTACTGTACACCACAATACTACTGTACAACACAATACTACTGTACAACACAATACTACTGTACAACACAATACTACTGTACAACACAATACTACTGTACACCACATATACACCAACTGTACACCACAATACTACTATACACCACAATACTACTACACAACACAATACTACTGTACAACACAATACTACTGTACAACACAATACTACTACACAACACAATACTACTGTACAACACAATACTACTGTACAACACAATACTACTATACACCACAATACTACTATACACCACAATACTACTATACAACACAATACTACTACACAACACAATACTACTATACACCACAATACTACTATACAACACAATACTACTGTACAACACAATACTACTGTACAACACAATACTACTGTACAACACAATACTACTGTACAACACAATACTACTATACACCACAATACTACTATACACCACAATACTACTATACAACACAATACTACTACACAACACAATACTACTGTACAACACAATACTACTACACAACACAATACTACTGTACAACACAATACTACTATACAACACAATACTACTATACAACACAATACTACTATACAACACAATACTTCTATACAACACAATACTACTATACAACACAATACTACTATACAACACAATACTACTATACAACACAATACTACTACACAACACAATACTACTGTACAACACAATACTACTATACAACACAATACTACTATACAACACAATACTACTACACAACACAATACTTCTATACAACACAATACTACTGTACAACACAATACTACTATACAACACAATACTACTATACAACACAATACTACTATACAACACAATACTACTATACAACACAATACTACTGTACAACACAATACTACTATACAACACAATACTACTACACAACACAATACTACTACACAACACAATACTACTACACAACACAATACTACTATACAACACAATACTACTATACAACACAATACTACTATACAACACAATACTTCTATACAACACAATACTTCTATACAACACAATACTACTACACAACACAATACTACTACACAACACAATACTGCTATATAACACGATACTGCTATATAACACGATACTTCTATACAACACAATACTTCTATACAACACGATCAATACTTCTATACAACACGATACTGCTATATAACACGATACTTCTATACAACACAATAATTCTGTACAACACGATCAATACTTCTATACAACACAATACTACTATACAACACAATAATTCTGTACAACACGATCAATACTTCTGTACAACACAATACTTCTGTACAACAAAATACTACTACACAACACAATACTACTGTACAACACAATACTACTATACAACACAATACTACTATACAACACAATACTACTATACAACACAATACTACTATACAACACAATACTTCTATACAACACAATACTACTGTACAACACAATACTACTATACAACACAATACTACTACACAACACAATACCACTACACAACACAATACTACTGTACAACACAATACTACTATACAACACAATACTACTATACAACACAATACTTCTATACAACACAATACTACTATACAACACAATACTTCTATACAACACAATACTACTATACAACACAATACTTCTATACAACACAATACTACTATACAACACAATACTACTACACAACACAATACTACTACACAACACAATACTACTGTACAACACGATACTGCTATATAACACGATACTTCTATACAACACAATACTTCTATACAACACGATCAATACTTCTATACAACACGATACTGCTATATAACACGATACTTCTATACAACACAATAATTCTGTACAACACGATCAATACTTCTATACAACACAATACTACTATACAACACAATAATTCTGTACAACACGATCAATACTTCTGTACAACACAATACTTCTGTACAACACAATACTACTGTACAACACAATACTTCTGTACAACACAATACTTCTGTACAACACAATACTACTGTACAACACAATACTACTGTACAACACAATACTTCTGTACAACACAATACTTCTGTACAACACAATACTACTGTACACCACAATACTACTGTACAACACAATACTACTGTACAACACAATACTTCTGTACAACACAATACTTCTGTACAACACAATACTTCTGTACAACACAATACTACTGTACAACACAATACTACTGTACAACACAATACTTCTGTACAACACAATACGTCTGTACAACACAATACGTCTGTACAACACAATACTTCTATACACCACAATACTTCTGTACAACACAATACTACTATACAACACAATACTACTATACAACACAATACTTCTATACAACACAATACTTCTGTACAACACAATGAATACTTCTGTGTGACCGTTGTTTGTTTAGGAGTGAGTGATTGGTAGGCTTGGGCGGTATACCGTATGTACCGGGGGGTTTAGGAGTGAGTGATTGGTAGGCTTGGGCGGTATACCGTATGTACCGGGGGGTTTAGGAGTGAGTGATTGGTAGGCTTGGGCGGTATACCGTATGTACCGGGGGGTTTAGGAGTGAGTGATTGGTAGGCTTGGGCGGTATACCGTATGTACCGGGGGGGTTTAGGAGTGAGTGATTGGTAGGCTTGGGCGGTATACCGTATGTACCGGGGGGTTTAGGAGTGAGTGATTGGTAGGCTTGGGCGGTATACCGTATGTACCGGGGGGGTTTAGGAGTGAGTGATTGGTAGGCTTGGGCGGTATACCGTATGTACCGGGGGGGTTTAGGAGTGAGTGATTGGTAGGCTTGGCCGGTATACCGTATGTACCGGGGGGGTATAAGGAAACCAGATGGTTTTTCAATACCAGTTAAAACGTATTAATTTTGTAGATGTTTATTAAAACGTGAATATTTAGTAATCTACTTCTCCAAGTAAATGACCTGCAGTCAACCCGTTCAATAACGTTAGGCGATTTAAAAAATAACATTTTACGTTCTTCATTTCACCTGTCACGTTTCGTTACGAATCTTACCGGTAAGTGTTTTGTTTTTAAAAAGCACACAACGACGGAGACCGGTGTCTTGTGAGTCTGTCGCCGTTGTACAGAACGCGTCAGGTTATCTACTTTACAGGATGGAATTTACAACTAAATGTTTTATCAGCTAGATATCTTACCACTATTAAAGGAAACTGTTTAAAATGTGCTGAATTTAGTAGTTAGTTAGCTATCTAGCTAAGTGTTTAGCTTCCTCCTAAATGGGATTTTACATGTACTTGTTAGCATTGCTAACCTTCACATTACAGAAACTCAGTGGGATTTGAAAATGGCGCCCCTTGTGTTTAGTGCCGGTATTACCGGATATCCCGGTATGGTACAAGGTCAGTATGACAGTCTGGATACCGCCCCAAGCCTAGTGAATGGTGTTGATGTGTCCTGAGTACGGTGTGTCCCCTGTCTCTCCGCTCTAGTCTAGTGAATGGTGTTGAGTTGTCCTGAGTACGGTGTGTCCCCTGTCTCTCTGCTCTAGTCTAGTGAATGGTGTTGTCCTGAGTACGGTATGTGTCCCCTGTGTCTCTGCTCTAGTCTAGTGAATGGTGTTGTCCTGAGTACGGTATGTGTCCCCTGTGTCTCTGCTCTAGTCTAGTGAATGGTGTTGTCCTGAGTACGGTATGTGTCCCCTGTGTCTCTGCTCTAGTCTAGTGAATGGTGTTGTCCTGAGTATGATGTGTCCCCTGTGTCTCTGCTCTAGTCTAGTGAATGGTGTTGTCCTGAGTACGGTATGTGTCCCCTGTCTCTCTGCTCTAGTCTAGTGAATGGTGTTGTCCTGAGTACGGTATGTGTCCCCTGTCTCTCTGCTCTAGTCTAGTGAATGGTGTTGTCCTGAGTACGGTATGTGTCCCCTGTCTCTCTGCTCTAGTCTAGTGAATGGTGTTGTCCTGAGTACGATGTGTCCCCTGTCTCTCTGCTCTAGTCTAGTGAATGGTGTTGTCCTGAGTACGGTATGTGTCCCCTGTCTCTCTGCTCTAGTCTAGTGAATGGTGTTGTCCTGAGTACGATGTGTCCCCTGTCTCTCTGCTCTAGTCTAGTGAATGGTGTTGTCCTGAGTACGGTATGTGTCTGTCCCCTACAAAGTGACAGGTGTGTCCCCTGTCTCTCTGTAGAGTTCCTGAGGGCCACAGTCAGGAGGTACTGTTCACAGATGTCCACTTCAGACCAGGACAGATACGACGACACTTCATCACGGTTCCACAGGGAGCCTCCTGGGCAGGTACGTACGTGTGTTTGTGATATGATGGGTAATATTCTCTGTATCGCAAAAGAAAAATTTGTCAAATGTATCTCGCCTCTTTTGCCTCCCCCACCTCTCTCTCCCCCCTCTCCACCCCCCCCCCCATCTCATCTCTCCCCCCCCATCCCCATCTCTCCCCCCCATCCCCATCTCTCCCCCCCATCCCCATCTCTCTCTTCTCCATCTCTCTCTCTCCTCCATCTCTCTCTCTCCTCCCCCCACCCTACCTCCAGAGATAACATTGACGTCTCAGAGCGGGGACGTGTCCTCTAAGTTTGTCCTCCATGCGGTCCACCTGGTGAAGCAGAGAGCTTACAGAGCCAACGAGTTCTACAAGTTCTCGTCTCTGCTGGAGAGGAGCTCCCTGACTGAGGCCTTCCCTGTCCTGGTACTGACTCTCAATCAATCAGTCACAGTGAAGCCTTCCCTGTCCTGGTACTGACTCTCAGTCAATCAACCAATCACAGTGAAGCCTTCCCTGTCCTGGTACTGACTCTCAGTCAATCAACCAATCACAGTGAAGCCTTCCCTGTCCTGTTACTGACTCTCAGTCAATCAACCAATCACAGTGAAGCCTTCCCTGTCCTGGTACTGACTCTCAGTCAATCAACCAATCACAGTGAAGCCTTCCCTGTTCTGGTACTGACTCTCAATCAATCAATCAATCAATCAATCACAGTGAAGCCTTCCCTGTCCTGGTACTGACTCTCAATCAACCAATCACAGTGAAGCCTTCCCTGTCCTGGTACTGACTCTCAATCAATCAACCAATCACAGTGAAGCCTTCCCTGTCCTGGTACTGACTCTCAATCAATCAATCAATCACAGTGAAGCCTTCCCTGTCCTGGTACTGACTCTCAATCAATCAATCAATCACAGTGAAGTCTTCCCTGTCCTGGTACTGACTCTCAATCAATCAATCAATCAATCAATCACAGTATAGATTTGATAAGAAATGCAGTCAACAATATGCGTGGAAACAGTAGGGCTGTCCCCGACAAAAAAAATAATGTTTTGGTCAACCGAGAGTCGTCTGTTCTTTCGACCAATCAATTGGTAGAAATGTTAAAACGTGTCTGATGCTTTAAGCACTGCCATTAAAAATGAAGACGCACAAATGACTAAAGAGGGAGCCAGAGATCAATATAGGAGAAAATAACCTGTTCCCGCCCCTCCTCCTCCCGCTGCCGTTACGCCCCTGAAGTTACCGGTACGCGCCTGAAGTTACCGCTACGCTCCCGAAGTTACCGGTACGCCCCCCGTAGTTACCGGTACGCCCCCCGTAGTTACCGGTACGCTCCCGTAGTTACCGGTACGCTCCCGTAGTTACCGGTACGCTCCCGAAGTTACCGGTACGCCCCCCGTAGTTACCGGTACGCTCCCGTAGTTACCGGTACGCTCCCGTAGTTATCGGTACGCTCCCGAAGTTACCGGTACGCTCCCGAAGTTACCGGTACGCTCCCGAAGTTACCGGTACGCTCCCGAAGTTACCGGTACGCTCCCGAAGTTACCGGTACGCTCCCGAAGTTACCGGTACGCTCCCGAAGTTACCGCTACGCTCCCGAAGTTACCGCTACGCTCCCGAAGTTACCGCTACGCTCCCGAAGTTACCGCTACGCTCCCGAAGTTACCGCTACGCTCCCGAAGTTACCGCTACGCTCCCGAAGTTACCGCTACGCTCCCGAAGTTACCGCTACGCTCCCGTAGTTACCGCTACGCTCCCGAAGTTACCGCTACGCTCCCGAAGTTACCGCTACGCTCCCGAAGTTACCGCTACGCCCCCCGTAGTTACCGGTACGCCCCCCGTAGTTACCGGTACGCCCCCCGTAGTTACCGGTACGCCCCCCGTAGTTACCGGTACGCCCCCCGTAGTTACCGGTACGCCCCCCGTAGTTACCGGTACGCCCCCCGTAGTTACCGGTACGCTCCCGAAGTTACCGCTACGCTCCCGTAGTTACCGCTACGCTCCCGAAGTTACCGCTACGCTCCCGTAGTTACCGGTACGCTCCCGTAGTTACCGGTACGCCCCCCGTAGTTACCGGTACGCCCCCCGTAGTTACCGGTACGCCCCCCGTAGTTACCGGTACGCCTCCCGAAGTTACCGGTACGCCTCCCGAAGTTACCGGTACGCCCCCCGTAGTTACCGGTACGCTCCCGAAGTTACCGGTACGCTCCCGAAGTTACCGCTACGCTCCCGAAGTTACCGCTACGCTCCCGAAGTTACCGCTACGCTCCCGAAGTTACCGCTACGCTCCCGAAGTTACCGCTACGCTCCCGAAGTTACCGCTACGCTCCCGAAGTTACCGCTACGCTCCCGAAGTTACCGGTACGCCCCCCGTAGTTACCGGTACGCCCCCCGTAGTTACCGGTACGCCCCCCGAAGTTACCGGTACGCCCCCCGTAGTTACCGGTACGCCCCCCGTAGTTACCGGTACGCCCCCCCGAAGTTACCGCTACGCTCCCGAAGTTACCGCTACGCTCCCGAAGTTACCGCTACGCCCCCCGTAGTTACCGGTACGCCCCCCGTAGTTACCGGTACGCCCCCCGTAGTTACCGGTACGCTCCCGAAGTTACCGCTACGCTCCCGTAGTTACCGCTACGCTCCCGAAGTTACCGCTACGCTCCCGAAGTTACCGCTACGCTCCCGAAGTTACCGCTACGCTCCCGAAGTTACCGCTACGCCCCCCGTAGTTACCGGTACGCCCCCCGAAGTTACCGCTACGCTCCCGAAGTTACCGGTACGCCCCCCGAAGTTACCGGTACGCCCCCCGTAGTTACCGGTACGCTCCCGAAGTTACCGGTACGCTCCCCGTAGTTACCGGTACGCTCCCGAAGTTACCGCTACGCTCCCCGTAGTTACCGGTACGCTCCCGAAGTTACCGGTACGCTCCCGAAGTTACCGCTACGCTCCCCGTAGTTACCGGTACGCTCCCGAAGTTACCGCTACGCCCCCCGTAGTTACCGCTACGCCCCCCGTAGTTACCGCTACGCTCCCGAAGTTACCGCTACGCTCCCGAAGTTACCGCTACGCTCCCGAAGTTACCGCTACGCTCCCGAAGTTACCGCTACGCTCCCGAAGTTACCGGTACGCTCCCGAAGTTACCGGTACGCTCCCGAAGTTACCGGTACGCTCCCGAAGTTACCGGTACGCTCCCGAAGTTACCGGTACGCTCCCGAAGTTACCGGTACGCTCCCGTAGTTACCGGTACGCTCCCGTAGTTACCGGTACGCTCCCGTAGTTACCGGTACGCTCCCGTAGTTACCGGTACGCTCCCGAAGTTACCGGTACGCTCCCGAAGTTACCGGTACGCTCCCGAAGTTACCGGTACGCTCCCGAAGTTACCGGTACGCTCCCGAAGTTACCGGTACGCCCCCCGTAGTTACCGGTACGCCCCCCGTAGTTACCGGTACGCCCCCCGTAGTTACCGCTACGCTCCCGAAGTTACCTACGCTCCCGAAGTTGCCGGTACGCTCCCGAAGTTGCCGGTACGCTCCCGAAGTTACCGGTACGCCCCCCGTAGTTACCGGTACGCCCCCGTAGTTACCGGTACGCTCCCGTAGTTACCGGTACGCTCCCGAAGTTACCGGTACGCCCCCCGTAGTTACCGGTACGCCCCCCGTAGTTACCGGTACGCCCCCCGTAGTTACCGGTACGCCCCCGTAGTTACCGGTACGCTCCCGTAGTTACCGGTACGCTCCCGAAGTTACCGGTACGCCCCCCGTAGTTACCGGTACGCCCCCCGTAGTTACCGGTACGCCCCCCGTAGTTACCGGTACGCCCCCCGTAGTTACCGGTACGCCCCCCGTAGTTACCGGTACGCCCCCCGTAGTTACCGGTACGCCCCCCGTAGTTACCGGTACGCCCCCCGTAGTTACCGGTACGCCCCCCGTAGTTACCGGTACGCCCCCCGTAGTTACCGGTACGCCCCCCGTAGTTACCGCTACGCTCCCGAAGTTACCGCTACGCTCCCGAAGTTACCGCTACGCTCCCGAAGTTACCGCTACGCTCCCGTAGTTACCGCTACGCTCCCGAAGTTACCGCTACGCTCCCGAAGTTACCGGTACGCCCCCCGTAGTTACCGGTACGCTCCCGAAGTTACCGGTACGCTCCCGAAGTTACCGCTACGCTCCCGAAGTTACCGCTACGCTCCCGAAGTTACCGCTACGCTCCCGAAGTTACCGGTACGCTCCCGAAGTTACCGCTACGCTCCCGAAGTTACCGCTACGCTCCCGAAGTTACCGGTACGCCCCCCCGTAGTTACCGGTACGCCCCCCGTAGTTACCGGTACGCTCCCGAAGTTACCGGTACGCTCCCGAAGTTACCGCTACGCTCCCGAAGTTACCGCTACGCTCCCGTAGTTACCGCTACGCTCCCGTAGTTACCGCTACGCTCCCGTAGTTACCGCTACGCTCCCGTAGTTACCGCTACGCTCCCGAAGTTACCGGTACGCTCCCGAAGTTACCGGTACGCTCCCGAAGTTACCGGTACGCTCCCGAAGTTACCGGTACGCTCCCGAAGTTACCGGTACGCTCCCGAAGTTACCGGTACGCTCCCCGTAGTTACCGGTACGCTCCCCGTAGTTACCGCTACGCTCCCGAAGTTACCGGTACGCTCCCGAAGTTACCGGTACGCTCCCGAAGTTACCGGTACGCTCCCGAAGTTACCGGTACGCTCCCGAAGTTACCGCTACGCTCCCGAAGTTACCGCTACGCTCCCGAAGTTACCGCTACGCTCCCGAAGTTACCGCTACGCTCCCGAAGTTACCGCTACGCTCCCGTAGTTACCGGTACGCTCCCGAAGTTACCGCTACGCTCCCGAAGTTACCGGTACGCCCCCCGTAGTTACCGGTACGCTCCCGAAGTTGCCGGTAACGGGCTATACCAGCGGTCGGCAGCCTTCTCCGTGTGGAGTGCCAAGTTATCCTACCGTTTCTACTGATCTGATATGATTTTCATATGCATATTTTCGTGTAATAGTTTAATTTAAATGTATAATATGGTCTTCATATCTCAACATCAATGTCATGTGGTTCATCAAAATTATATCTAAATGAAAATGTTACAAACCTGAAAAGTAACTTCTATTCCCATCACCAACTATGTAAAAACAGCCTACAGGAAACCAACAAATAAAAACATTGCAGCCCACAGGTAGAAAATAACCTGATTTAAAAAAAGAACTATCCTATAAATCACATTGTCTACGGATGGCCTGTCTGCAATGAACTGGGAACATTGTATCAACTACTAACCTGATAAAAAGAACTATCCTATAAATCACATTGTCTACGGATGGCCTGTCTGCAATGAACTGGGAACATTGTATCAACTACTAACCTGATAAAAAGAACTATCCTATAAATCACATTGTCTACGGATGGCCTGTCTGCAATGAACTGGGAACATTGTATCAACTACTAACCTGATAAAAAGAACTATCCTATAAATCACATTGTCTACGGATGGCCTGTCTGCAATGAACTAGAAACATTGTATCAACTACTAACTTAGTCCGGTCCAAAGCTCACGCTAGCAAACCTGTAAATATTCTGGGCCCTCAGTTTCCTGCACCATTGAGCTCCGGACAGACAGACAGCTGTAGGCTATTTGGGCCATTGAGCTCCGGACAGACAGACAGCTGTAGACTATTTGGGCCATTGAGCTCCGGACAGACAGACAGCTGTAGGCTATTTGGGCCATTGAGCTCCGGACAGACAGACAGACAGACAGCTGTAGGCTATTTGGGCCATTGAGCTCCGGACAGACAGACAGCTGTAGGCTATTTGGGCCATTGAGCTCCGGACAGACAGACAGCTGTAGGCTATTTGGGCCATTGAGCTCCGGACAGACAGACAGCTGTAGGCTATTTGGGCCATTGAGCTCCGGACAGACAGACAGCTGTAGGCTATTTGGGCCATTGAGCTCCGGACAGACAGCTGTAGGCTATTTGGGCCATTGAGCTCCGGACAGACAGACAGCTGTAGGCTATTTGGGCCATTGAGCTCCGGACAGACAGACAGCTGTAGGCTATTTGGGAATTGAGCTCCAGACAGACAGACAGCTGTAGTATTTGGGCCATTGAGCTCCGGACAGACAGACAGCTGTAGGCTATTTGGGCATTGAGCTCCAGACAGACAGCTGGATAGGCCTCCACCATGGATTAGTCCACTGAGACAGGCCTCCACAATGGATTAGTCCACTGAGACAGGCCTCCACAATGGATTAGTCCACTGAGACGGGCCTCCACAATGGATTAGTCCACTGAGACAGACCTCCACAATGGATTAGTCCACTGAGACAGGCCTCCACAATGGATTAGTCCACTGAGACAGGCCTCCACAATGGATTAGTCCACTGAGACAGGCCTCCACAATGGATTAGTCCACTGAGACAGGCCTCCACAATGGATTAGTCCACTGAGACAGGCCTCCACAATGGATTAGTCCACTGAGACAGGCCTCTACAATGGATTAGTCCACTGAGACAGGCCTCCACAATGGATTAGTCCACTGAGACAGACCTCCACAATGGATTAGTCCACTGAGACAGGCCTCTACAATGGATTAGTCCACTGAGACAGGCCTCCACAATGGATTAGTCCACTGAGACAGACCTCTACAATGGATTAGTCCACTGAGACAGGCCTCCACAATGGATTAGTCCACTGAGACAGGCCTCCACAATGGATTAGTCCACTGAGACAGGCCTCCACAATGGATTAGTCCACTGAGACAGACCTCCACAATGGATTAGTCCACTGAGACAGACCTCTACAATGGATTAGTCCACTGAGACAGGCCTCTACAATGGATTAGTCCACTGAGACAGACCTCCACAATGGATTAGTCCACTGAGACAGACCTCCACAATGGATTAGTCCACTGAGACAGACCTCTACAATGGATTAGTCCACTGAGACAGGCCTCTACAATGGATTAGTCCACTGAGACAGACCTCCACAATGGATTAGTCCACTGAGACAGGCCTCCACAATGGATTAGTCCACTGAGACAGACCTCTACAATGGATTAGTCCACTGAGACAGGCCTCCACAATGGATTAGTCCACTGAGACAGGCCTCCACAATGGATTAGTCCACTGAGACAGGCCTCCACAATGGATTAGTCCACTGAGACAGGCCTCTACAATGGATTAGTCCACTGAGACAGGCCTCCACAATGGATTAGTCCACTGAGACAGGCCTCCACAATGGATTAGTCCACTGAGACAGGCCTCCACAATGGATTAGTCCACTGAGACAGGCCTCCACAATGGATTAGTCCACTGAGACAGGCCTCCACAATGGATTAGTCCACTGAGACAGGCCTCTACAATGGATTAGTCCACTGAGACAGACCTCCACAATGGATTAGTCCACTGAGACAGGCCTCCACAATGGATTAGTCCACTGAGACAGGCCTCTACAATGGATTAGTCCACTGAGACAGGCCTCTACAATGGATTAGTCCACTGAGACAGACCTCCACAATGGATTAGTCCACTGAGACAGGCCTCTACAATGGATTAGTCCACTGAGACAGGCCTCTACAATGGATTAGTCCACTGAGACAGGCCTCCACAATGGATTAGTCCACTGAGACAGGCCTCTACAATGGATTAGTCCACTGAGACAGGCCTCCACAATGGATTAGTCCACGGAGACAGACCTCCACAATGGATTAGTCCACGGAGACAGACCTCCACAATGGATTAGTCCACTGAGACAGACCTCCACAATGGATTAGTCCACTGAGACAGGCCTCCACAATGGATTAGTCCACGGAGACAGACCTCTACAATGGATTAGTCCACTGAGACAGGCCTCTACAATGGATTAGTCCACTGAGACAGGCCTCCACAATGGATTAGTCCACGGAGACAGGCCTCCACAATGGATTAGTCCACGGAGACAGACCTCCACAATGGATTAGTCCACTGAGACAGACCTCCACAATGGATTAGTCCACGGAGACAGGCCTCCACAATGGATTAGTCCACGGAGACAGACCTCCACAATGGATTAGTCCACTGAGACAGACCTCCACAATGGATTAGTCCACTGAGACAGGCCTCTACAATGGATTAGTCCACGGAGACAGGCCTCTACAATGGATTAGTCCACGGAGACAGGCGCGAATCAGACGGGTGTCTCTAAGTTTTTTGTATTTGCCACTGCTCGACTAAAAATATCTGTCAACCAACAGCCTATCGACCAATCAATAGACCAGTGGACTAAATGGGATCAGCCCTAGTAATCAATAGACCAGTGGACTAAATGGGATCAGCCCTAGTAATCAATAGACCAGTGGACTAAATGGGGTCAGCCCTAGTAATCAATAGACCAGTGGACTAAATGGGATCAGCCCTAGTAATCAATAGACCAGTGGACTAAATGGGATCAGCCCTAGTAATCAATAGACCAGGGGACTAAATGGGATCAGCCCTAGTAATCAATAGACCAGTGGACTAAATGGGATCAGCCCTAGAGTTATGTATCTCTGTGATGCTGTTTTGACTCAGTGTCTCTCCTCTCTAGTCAGGGAGGACAGTAGAGTTATGTATCTCTGTGATGCTGTTTTGACTCAGTGTCTCTCCTCTCTAGTCGGGGAGGACAGTAGAGTTATGTATATCTGTGATGCTGTTTTGACTAAGTGTCTCTCCTCTCTAGTCGGGGAGGACAGTAGAGTTATGTATCTCTGTGATGCTGTTTTGACTCAGTGTCTCTCCTCTCTAGTCGGGGAGGACAGTAGAGTTATGTATCTCTGTGATGCTGTTTTGACTCAGTGTCTCTCCTCTCTAGTCGGGGAGGACAGTAGAGTTATGTATCTCTGTGATGCTGTTTTGACTCAGTGTCTCTCCTCTCTAGTCGGGGAGGACAGTGGAGTTATGTATCTCTGTGATGCTGTTTTGACTCAGTGTCTCTTCTCTCTAGTCGGGGAGGACAGTAGAGTTATGTATCTCTGTGATGCTGTTTTGACTCAGTGTCTCTTCTCTCTAGTCGGGGAGGACAGTAGAGTTATGTATCTCTGTGATGCTGTTTTGACTCAGTGTCTCTCCTCTCTAGTCAGGGAGGACAGTGGAGTTATGTATCTCTGTGATGCTGTTTTGACTCAGTGTCTCTCCTCTCTAGTCGGGGAGGACAGTAGAGTTATGTATCTCTGTGATGCTGTTTTGACTCAGTGTCTCTCCTCTCTAGTCGGGGAGGACAGTAGAGTTATGTATCTCTGTGATGCTGTTTTGACTCAGTGTCTCTCCTCTCTAGTCGGGGAGGACAGTAGAGTTATGTATCTCTGTGATGCTGTTTTGACTCAGTGTCTCTCCTCTCTAGTCGGGGAGGACAGTAGAGTTATGTATCTCTGTGATGCTGTTTTGACTCTCTCCTCTCCTCTCTAGTCGGGGAAGACGGTAGAGTTCTGTATCGCCCGGTGGTGGGCCAGCCTTGGAGACGTCACCGTTGACTACAGTATCTCCTTCCACGGCCTGACCACCTCACCGTCACCTCTACACATAGTGAGTATATATACAGGACCTTCAAACTCTTCAGACCCCTTGACTTTTTCCACATTTTGTGACGTTACAGGCTTATTCTAAAATTGATTACATTTTGTTTTTTTTACCCCTCATCAAACTACACACAATACCCCATAATGACAAAGCAAAAACATTTATTTCATTTTAATTTAGCTAATTTATTAAAATATATTTTTTTTAAATAGTACATTTACATAAGTATTCAGACCCTTTACTCAGTACTTTGTTGAAGCACCTTTGACAGCGATTACAGCCTCAAGTCTTCTTGGGTACGACGCTACAAGCTTGGCACACCTGTATTTGGGGAGTTTCTCCCATTCTTCTCTGCAGATCCTCTCAAGCTCTGTCAGGTTGGATGGGGAGTGTTGCTGCACAGCTATTTTCAGGTCTCTCCAGAGATGTTCAATTGGCTTCAAGTCTGGTCTCTGGCTGGGCCACTCAAGGACATTGAGACCATGCTTCACTGTAGCGATGGTGCCAGGTTTCCTCCAGGCGTGACGCTTGGCTTTCAGGACAAAGAGTTAAATCTTGGTTTCATCAGACCAGAGAATCTTGTTTCTCATGGTCTGAGATTCTTTAGGTGCCTTTTGGCAAACTCTAAGCGGGCTGTCATGTACCTTTTACTGAGGAGTGGCTTCCGTCTGGCCATTCTACCATAAAGGCCTGATTGGTGGAGTGCTGCAGAGATGGTTGTCCTTCTGGAAGGTTCTCCCATCTCCACAGAGGAACTCTAGAGCTCTGTCAGAGTGACCATCGGGTTCTTGGTCACCTCCCTGACCAAGGCCCTTCTCCCCTGATTGCTCAGTTTGGCTGGGCGGCCAGCTCTAGGAAGAGTCTTGGTGGTTCCAAACTTCATCCATTTAAGAATGATGGAGGCCACTGTGTTCTTGGGGACCTTCAAAGCTGCAGAAATGTTTTGGTACCCTTCCCCAGATCTGTGCCTCGACACAGTCCTGTCTCGGAGTTCTACGGACAATTCCTTCGACCTCATGGCTTGGTTTTTGCTCAGACATGCACTGTCAACTGTGGGACCTTATATAGACAGGTGTGTGCCTTTCCAAATCATGTCCAATCAATTTAATTTACCACAAGTGGATGTCATTATGGGGTATTGTGATGTCATTATGGGGTATTGTAATGTCATTATGGGGTATTGTGATGTCATTATGGGGTATTGTAATGTCATTATGGGGTGGGGTATTGTGTGTAGATTGATGAGGGAAAACAATTATTTAATCAATTTTAGAATAAGGCTGTAACGTGACAAAATGTGATAAAAGTCAAGGGGTCTGAATACATCACCTCACCATAGTAGGAACACACTCCTCCATGTTGTGGGACGTGTCGTACCAGTTTTACGACCAAAAGTCTTTCCTTTTGCCATTCTGACTCATGATTTTGTCTCACCCAGCATGCATCAGACGGTGTGACTAGTTTTGAGGTGTCCTCTCCCCTGAGGTATGAGGACGTTTCTCCCAGCGTCACCCTGAAGACCTGGGTCCAGCCACTCAGGTACAAAACTCAAAAAAATACACACACATACACACACACACACACACACGTTTCTCCCAGCGTCACTCTGAAGACCTGGGTCCAGCCACACTGGTTCGTATGCCTCCAAATACAACCCCCTTCCCTAACCCTCTACCCCACTACATACAGTCTGATATATACACCTAACCCTCTACCCCACTACATACAGTCTGATATATACACCTAACCCTCTACCCCACTACATACAGTCTGATATATACACCTAACCCTCTACCCCACTACATACAGTCTGATATATACACCTAACCCTCTACCCCACTACATACAGTCTGATATATACACCTAACCCTCTACCCCACTACATACAGTCTGATATATACACCTAACCCTCTACCCCACTACATACAGTCTGATATATACACCTAACCCTCTACCCCACTACATACAGTCTGATATATACACCTAACCCTCTACCCCACTACATACAGTCTGATATATACACCTAACCCTCTACCCCACTACATACAGTCTGATATATACACCTAACCCTCTACCCCACTACATACAGTCTGATATATACACCTAACCCTCTACCCCACTACATACAGTCTGATATATACACCTAACCCTCTACCCCACTACATACAGTCTGATATATACACCTAACCCTCTACCCCACTACATACAGTCTGATATATACACCTAACCCTCTACCCCACTACATACAGTCTGATATATACACCTAACCCTCTACCCCACTACATACAGTCTGATATATACACCTAACCCTCTACCCCACTACATACAGTCTGATATATACACCTAACCCTCTACCCCACTACATACAGTCTGATATATACACCTAACCCTCTACCCCACTACATACAGTCTGATATATACACCTAACCCTCTACCCCACTACATACAGTCTGATATATACACCTAACCCTCTACCCCACTACATACAGTCTGATATATACACCTAACCCTCTACCCCACTACATACAGTCTGATATATACACCTAACCCTCTACCCCACTACATACAGTCTGATATATACACCTAACCCTCTACCCCACTACATACAGTCTGATTAACTTCTGTCTTCATACGTGTTAGTTTTTGTGAGGAAACTCTCAGCTTCTATGTCTCCATCCTCTCAGAAGGAAACTCTCAGCTTCTATGTCTCCATCCTCTCAGCTTCTATGTCTCCATCCTCTCAGCTTCTATGTCTCCATCCTCTCAGAAGGAAACTCTCAGCTTCTATGTCTCATCCATCCTCTCGGGAAGGAAACTCTCAGCTTCTATGTCTCATCCATCCTCTCAGAAGGAAACTCTCAGCTTCTATGTCTCCATCCTCTCAGAAGGAAACTCTCAGCTTCTATGTCTCCATCCTCTCAGAAGGAAACTCTCAGCTTCTATGTCTCCATCCTCTCAGAAGGAAACTCTCAGCTTCTATGTCTCCATCCTCTCAGAAGGAAACTCTCAGCTTCTATGTCTCCATCCTCTCGGGAAGGAAACTCTCAGCTTCTATGTCTCCATCCTCTCAGAAGGAAACTCTCAGCTTCTATGTCTCCATCCTCTCAGAAGGAAACTCTCAGCTTCTATGTCTCCATCCTCTCAGAAGGAAACTCTCAGCTTCTATGTCTCCATCCTCTCAGAAGGAAACTCTCAGCTTCTATGTCTCCATCCTCTCAGAAGGAAACTCTCAGCCTCTATGTCTCCATCCTCTCGGGAAGGAAACTCTCAGCTTCTATGTCTCCATCCTCTCAGAAGGAAACTCTCAGCTTCTATGTCTCCATCCTCTCGGGAAGGAAACTCTCAGCTCCATGTCTCCATCCTCTCAGAAGGAAACTCTCAGCTTCTATGTCTCATCCATCCTCTCAGAAGGAAACTCTCAGCCTCTATGTCTCCATCCTCTCAGAAGGAAACTCTCAGCTTCTATGTCTCCATCCTCTCGGGAAGGAAACTCTCAGCTTCTATGTCTCCATCCTCTCAGAAGGAAACTCTCAGCTTCTATGTCTCCATCCTCTCGGGAAGGAAACTCTCAGCTTCTATGTCTCCATCCTCTCAGAAGGAAACTCTCAGCTTCTATGTCTCCATCCTCTCAGAAGGAAACTCTCAGCTTCTATGTCTCCATCCTCTCAGAAGGAAACTCTCAGCTTCTATGTCTCATCCATCCTTTCAGAAGGAAACTCTCAGCTTCTATGTCTCCATCCTTTCCGGTCCATGTAGAAACACAGACCAGGCACTGGGGACGCAGCAGATTAAACCCTGCCTTCGCCCAATCCTGATAACGTCCAAATAACCAGCGATGATAAACCCTTCAAAACATAACTAATGCTGCTGGGATCTCAACACATCCCATCTAGTCCTGACAGATCGTCTCAGTGTACAGAGTCTAACCCACAGCAGTGTATCTATCCCCAAGCATCCCATCTAGTCCTGACAGATCGTCTCAGTGTACAGAGTCTTACCCACAGCAGTGTATCTATCCCCAAGCACCCCATCTAGTCCTGACAGATCGTCTCAGTGTACAGAGTCTAACCCACAGCAGTGTATCTATCCCCAAGCATCCCATCTAGTCCTGACAGATCGTCTCAGTGTACAGAGTCTAACCCACAGCAGGTTATCTATCCCCAAGCACCCCATCTAGTCCTGACAGATCGTCTCAGTGTACAGAGTCTAACCCACAGCAGGTTATCTATCCCCAAGCATCCCATCTAGTCCTGACAGATCGTCTCAGTGTACAGAGTCTAACCCACAGCAGTGTATCTATCCCCAAGCATCCCATCTAGTCCTGACAGATCGTCTCGGTGTACAGAGTCTAACCCACAGCAGTGTATCTATCCCCAAGCATCCCATCTAGTCCTGACAGATCGTCTCAGTGTACAGAGTCTAACCCACAGCAGTGTATCTATCCCCAAGCATCCCATCTAGTCCTGACAGATCGTCTCAGTGTACAGAGTCTAACCCACAGCAGTGTATCTATCCCCAAGCATCCCATCTAGTCCTGACAGATCGTCTCAGTGTACAGAGTCTAACCCACAGCAGTGTATCTATCCCCAAGCATCCCATCTAGTCCTGACAGATCGTCTCAGTGTACAGAGTCTAACCCACAGCAGGTTATCTATCCCCAAGCACCCCATCTAGTCCTGACAGATCGTCTCAGTGTACAGAGTCTAACCCACAGCAGGTTATCTATCCCCAAGCATCCCATCTAGTCCTGACAGATCGTCTCAGTGTACAGAGTCTAACCCACAGCAGTGTATCTATCCCCAAGCATCCCATCTAGTCCTGACAGATCGTCTCGGTGTACAGAGTCTAACCCACAGCAGTGTATCTATCCCCAAGCATCCCATCTAGTCCTGACAGATCGTCTCAGTGTACAGAGTCTAACCCACAGCAGTGTATCTATCCCCAAGCATCCCATCTAGTCCTGACAGATCGTCTCAGTGTACAGAGTCTAACCCACAGCAGTGTATCTATCCCCAAGCATCCCATCTAGTCCTGACAGATCGTCTCAGTGTACAGAGTCTAACCCACAGCAGGTTATCTATCCCCAAGCACCCCATCTAGTCCTGACAGATCGTCTCAGTGTACAGAGTCTAACCCACAGCAGGTTATCTATCCCCAAGCATCCCATCTAGTCCTGACAGATCGTCTCAGTGTACAGAGTCTAACCCACAGCAGTGTATCTATCCCCAAGCATCCCATCTAGTCCTGACAGATCGTCTCGGTGTACAGAGTCTAACCCACAGCAGTGTATCTATCCCCAAGCATCCCATCTAGTCCTGACAGATCGTCTCAGTGTACAGAGTCTAACCCACAGCAGTGTATTTATCCCCAAGCATCCCATCTAGTCCTGACAGATCGTCTCGGTGTACAGAGTCTAACCCACAGCAGTGTATCTATCCCCAAGCATCCCATCTAGTCCTGACAGATCGTCTCGGTGTACAGAGTCTAACCCACAGCAGTGTATCTATCCCCAAGCATCCCATCTAGTCCTGACAGATCGTCTCAGTGTACAGAGTCTAACCCACAGCAGTGTATCTATCCCCAAGCATCCCATCTAGTCCTGACAGATCGTCTCGGTGTACAGAGTCTAACCCACAGCAGTGTATCTATCCCCAAGCATCCCATCTAGTCCTGACAGATCGTCTCAGTGTACAGAGTCTAACCCACAGCAGTGTATTTATCCCCAAGCATCCCATCTAGTCCTGACAGATCGTCTCGGTGTACAGAGTCTAACCCACAGCAGTGTATCTATCCCCAAGCATCCCATCTAGTCCTGACAGATCGTCTCAGTGTACAGAGTCTAACCCACAGCAGTGTATCTATCCCCAAGCATCCCATCTAACTCTGTCTGTTTCCTGCTTCTTCCAGACCTCTGAGTTCTAAGATCAAGGCTCTGGGTCACAGAGATGTCCTCCCCAACAACAGACAGCTCTATGAAATCATCCTCACCTACAGCTTCCACCAGGTGAGAATGTCTAGGAGGTATTATAGACCTCTGTGTGTGTGTGTGTGTGTGTGTGTGTGTGTGTGTGTGTGTGTGTGTGTGTGTGTGTGTGTGTGTGTGTGTGTGTGTGTGTGTGTGTGTGTGTGTGTGTGTGTGTGTGTGTGTGTGTGTGTGTGTGTGTGTGTGTGTGTGTGTGTGTCTGACCTCTCTACCTCTCTCTCCAGCCTAAGTCAGGAGAGGTGACCCCCCCAGCTGTCCAGTACTGTGTGTCTGACCTCTCTACCTCTCTCCCCAGCCTAAGTCAGGAGAGGTGACCCCCAGCTGTCCAGTACTGTGTGTCTGACCTCTCTACCTCTCTCCCCAGCCTAAGTCAGGAGAGGTGACCCCCAGCTGCCCAGTACTGTGTGTCTGACCTCTCTACCTCTCTCCCCAGCCTAAGTCAGGAGAGGTGACCCCCAGCTGCCCAGTACTGTGTGTCTGACCTCTCTACCCCTCTCCCCAGCCTAAGTCAGGAGAGGTGACCCCCAGCTGTCCAGTACTGTGTGAGCAGCTGTATGAATCAGAGTTTGACTCTCAGCTCTGGATGCTGTTTGACCAGAACAAGAGACTGCTGGGCTCTGGAGACGCCTACCCACACCAGGTAGTAACCACAACACAACCATAATATAACCTCAACACAACCATGATATACCCACAACACAACCATGATATAACCTCAACACAACCATGATATAACCTCAACACAACCATGATATAACCTCAACACAACCATGATATAACCTCAACACAACCATGATATAACCTCAACACAACCATGATATAACCTCAACACAACCATGATATAACCTCAACACAACATAATATAACCTCAACACAACCATAATATAACCATAATACAACCACAACACAACCATAATGTAACCATAACGTAAACACAACCATAACGTAAACACAACCATAACGTAACCACAACCATAATGTAACCACAACACAACCATAATGTAACCTCAACACAACCATAATGTAACCTCAACACAACCATAATGTAACCTCAACACAACCATAATGTAACCTCAACACAACCATAATGTAACCTCAACGCAACCATAATGTAACCTCAACGCAACCATAATGTAACCTCAGCGCAACCATAATGTAACCACAGCGCAACCATAATATAACCACAGCGCAACCATAATATAACCACAGCGCAACCATAATATAACCACAGCGCAACCATAATATAACCACAGCGCAACCATAATATAACCACAGCGCAACCATAATATAACCACAACACGCAACCATAATGTAACCACAACACAACACAACCATAACGTAGCCACAACACAACCATAACGTAACCACAACACAACCATAACGTAACCACAACACAACCATAACGTAACCACAACACAACCATAATGTAACCTCAACACAACCATAATGTAACCTCAACACAACCATAATGTTAGAAGAGACTACTGGTCTCTGGACTCCTACCACACCAGGTAGTAACCACAACATTAGAAGAGACTACTGGTCTCTAGACTCCTAC